>NC_079194.1:294998458-295270058 GCF_029499605.1 Hyla sarda
GTGATTTCCCAGGATGCAGCTGTATTGATTTCTGGTGAAACTAAAGTAGGAGAAGAAGCCGTCAAGTTCCTCCCTCGATGATGTCACATTCAATGAGCGAAAAACGGAGGAAAACTTTGTAACCTTCTAAGCGGATGTTTCCCTAATCAGGGCACCTCCAGCTGTTGCAGAACTACAACTCCCAGCATGCATTGACTTAATGAGGAGTATGTGCATTATGATCTGCAGCCTGTGCAGCTATTGCAAAAATGCAGTTCCTAGCATGCATTGGGTTAATAATGAGGGCAGTGTTTCCCAACCAATGTGCCTCCAGCTGTTGCAGAACTACAACTCCCAGCATGGATGGACTGATGAAGCGGTAGTCTGAGATATACACTTCTGCTCCATTCAGTGTTTTCCTAACCAGTGTGCCTCTGGCTGTTGCAAAACTACAACTCCCAGCATGCCTGGACAGCCGTTGGCTGTCCAGGCATGCTGGGAGTTGTAGTTTTGAAACAGCTGGAGGCACCCTGGTTGGCCAAGAATAATCTATAAGTGACATTGACACTTTCCTGATGGATACTTTTTAGCACTGTTTCCTAACCAGGGTGCCAAAGGCTTATTTGGCATACTTGTATGGGGGAGGGTTTGGGTGCATGCTGGGAGTTGTAGTTTTGCAACAGCTGGAGGTACCCTGGTTGGGAAACACTGATCTATGTGTACAATGTTCCCTTGATTCTCTGTTGACTCTGGATGTCAGAGGAGAGAAGGTTTGGGCAAGTGTCCCCCTGCAGAATACATGTGCTAGTGAATGCCGGTATGGGAAGTGCATGCTGGGAGTTGTAGTTTTGCAACAGCTGAAGGCACCCTGGTTTGGAAACACTGATCTGTTTGTACAATGACCTCTTTACTCTCTGTTATCTCTGGAAGTCAGAGGAGAGGAGGGTTGGGCAAGTGTCTTCCTGCAGAATACATGTGCTAGTGTATATGGGGAAGGGGAGTGCATGCTGGGAGTTGTAGTTTTGCAACAGCTGGAGGTACCCTGGTTGGGAAACACTGATCTATGTGTACGATGTTCCCTTGACTCTCTGTTGACTCTGGATGTCAGAGGAGAGAAGGTTGGGCAAGTGTCCCCCTGCAGAATACATGTGCTAGTGAACGCAGGTATGGGAAGTGCATGCTGGGAGTTGTAGTTTTGCAACAGCTGAAGGCACCCTGGTTTGGAAACACTGATCTATGTGTACAATGGCCTCTTTACTCTCTGTTGACTCTGGAAGTCAGAGGAGAGAAGGGTTGGGCAAGTGTCCCCCTGCAGAATACATGTACTAGTGTATATGGGGAAGGAGAGTGCATGCTGGGAGTTGTAGTTTTGCAACAGCTGGAGGCACCCTGGTTGGGAAAAACAGCAGAGTTTTAACCCATCATATTTCTGCACAGTGAAAAGGATTGGATAATTCTCCTCTTACATGGACTTGCAGTGACCCTATGAGAGCTACTATGTCTGACAATGGCGTAAAAAAAAAAAAAAAAAAAAAAATATATATATATATATATATATATATATATATATATATATATATATATACACACATCTGTAGATGCAAATCAAAAAATGTTGCAGTATCTTGATATAAATCTGTAAGCACTTAGCTCCACTTAGTGGTGGCTACGTGCAGTCAGTAAAACATCATCTCCCCTCCCTGTACTGTTAATGTTTTGCCAAACAGTGTGTCTCCTGCTGTTGCAAAACTACAACTCCCGGCACATTGGTCGACCACGTTTTTGCCTGCGGTTGGGAAACCGCATACGGCCAAAAAAGCAGCCGACCGGAGGCTGCGTTTCACTCCGGTCGGCTCATAGACATACATTAAATACGGTTCCCGAATACGGCTGAGTGCGGGCACCGCGATTAAGCCCCGCCCACCCCTCCTCCCAGCCGTATACGGGAACCGTAGTTACAAACCGTAGTGTGAACCCAGCCTTAGTAAGTAAATCAGCAGCAGACAATTTAGAGTTTTGATGTGATACATTCAGTGGGGGCCAATTTAGATTTTTATTTTTTTCTATAGGGTCTTCCCAGCGCCAGCCCTTTACCCTGAGTAACCCTTCCTCCGCCAGACAGCCGATTCCAGTCCACACTGGTTGTGCTGATTTAGAGGACGGTAATATGACTTGGATTTAGCAAGAACTGACCACAAAGACGGGCAGCGTGAAAGTGTCATGTGACTTCCTCATGTGAGGATACATTGTATCACTGGAGCAGCAATAATTGCAGAAGTGTCAAAATGTTGGTCTTAAGGGTGTACTTACACATTTTTGATGCTACAGAGTTCAGTGTAAACTAAATGACTGTACACAGCTTCAAATCTGCAGCATCAAATATGCACAGAACACTGTATGTATGAATACACCCCTAAGGGTCTATTCACACGTACAGTATCCTGCGCGGATTTGAAACTGGGTTCATTGACTTTACATTGAAATCTGCAGCACAACGCACAGAAGGATCGGCCATCTTGTGTGCTGGAGGAGGGTAAGAGACCTGCGGCCATCATGTGAACTCATCAGACCCCCTGTAATCACACTGCGGGGGCCCGATGAGCCATCGGCCACACACTGGTACCTTCATTTTGCCCTTTAGATGCTGTGTCAGCATTGATCACAGCATCTAAAGGGTTAATTGCTAATTTCAGCCGTAACTAACCCGCAATAAAGTGCTGTGCTCACTTTATAGATGTGCCGTAAAAGTATGGCGCTGTGCGGGACGGGACGAGGCCTGTACTATATTGGCAGGCAGTCTTAACCCCTTAAGGACTCAGGGTTTTTCCATTCTTGCACTTTCGTTTTTTTCCTCCTTACCTTTTAAAAATCATAACCCTTTAAATTTTCCACCTAAAAATCCATATTATGGCTTATTTTTTGCGTCGCCAATTCTACTTTGCAGTGACATTAGTCATTTTACCCAAAAATGCACGGCGAAACGGGAAAAAAAATCATTGTGCGACAAAATAGAAAAAAAACGTCATTTTGTAACTTTTGGGGGCTTCCGTTTCTACGCAGTGCATATTTCGGTAAAAATTACACCTTATCATTATTCTGTAGGTCCATACGGTTAAAATGATACCCTACTTATATAGGTGATTTTGTCGCACTTCTGGAAAAAATCATAACTACATGCAGGAAAATTTATACGTTTAAAAATGTCATCTTCTGACCCCTATAACTTTTTTATTTTTCCACGTACGGGGCGGTATGAGGACTCATTTTTTGCGCCGTGATCTGAAGTTTTTATCGGTATGATTTTTGTTTTGATCGGACTTTTTGATCACTTTTTATTCATTTTTTAATGTTATAAAAAGTTACCAAAATACGCTTTTTTGGACTTTGGAATTTTTTTGCGCGTACACCATTGACCGTACGGCTTAATTAATGATATATTTTTATAGTTCGGACATTTACGCACGCGGCGATACCACATATGTTTATTTATTTTATTTTTTTTACACTTTTATTTTTTTTATGGGAAAAGGGGGGTGATTCAAACTTTTATTGGGGAAGGGGTTAAATGACCTTTATTAACACTTTTTTTACATTTTTGTTGCAGTGTTATAGGTCCCATGGGGACCTATAACACTGCACACACTGATCTCTTATACTGATCATTGTTATCCCATAGGGACCTATAACACTGCACACACTGATCTCTTATACTGATCATTATTATCCCATAGGGACCTATAACACTGCACACACTGATCTCTCATCCTGATCACAGGCGTGTATTAACACGCCTGTGATCAGCATTATCGGCGCTTGACTGCTCCTGCCTGGATCTCAGGCACGGAGCTGTCATTCGTCGATCGGACACCGAGGAGGCAGGTAAGAGCCCTCCAGGTGTCCGATCAGCTGTTCGGGACGTCGCGATTTCACCGCGGCGGTCCCGAACAGCCCGACTGAGCAGCCGGGATACTTTCAGTTTCTCTTTAGAAGCGGCGGTCAGCTTTGACCGCCGCTTCTAAAGGGTTAATACCGCACATCGCCGCGATCGGCGATGTGTGGTATTAGCCGCGGGTCCCGGCCGTTGATTAGCGCCGGGACCGACGCGATATGATGCGGGATCGTGGCGCGATCCCGCTTCATATCGCGGGAGCCGGCGCAGGACGTAAATATACGTCCTGCGTCGTTAAGGGGTTAAAGGGGCACTCCGGTGGAAAACATTTTTTTTTTTTTTAAATCAACTGGTGCCAGAAAGTTAAACAGATTTCTAAATGACTTCTATTTAACAATCTTAATCCTTCCAGTACTTTTTAGCAGCTGTATGCTACAGAGGAAATTCTTTTCTTTTTGAATTTCTTTTTTGTCTTGTCCACAGTGCTCTCTGCTGACACCTCTGTCCGTGTCAGGAACTGTCCAGAGCAGCATAGGTTTGCTATGGGGATTTTCTCCTGCTCTGGACAGTTCCTGATACGGACATCAGGTGTCAGCAGAGAGCACTGTGGACAAGACAAAAAAAAGCATACAGCTGTTAAAAAGTACTGGAAGGATAAAGATTTTTTAATAGAAGTCATTTACAAATCTGTTTAACTTTCTGGCACCAGTTGATTTAAAAAAAAAAGGAAAAAAAAGTTTTCCAACAGTAAACCCCTTTAAAAAAACCTTGCAAAACTGCAATTCCCAGCATGCCCGGACAGCCGAAGGCTGTCCGGGCATGCTGGGAGTTGCAGTTTTGCAACAGCTGTAGGCACCCTGGTTGGGAAACACTGATGCAGGGGGTTGCATGGCCCAGGGATTCTCTCTTTATTCCTCCTACATCCCCCTGTATAATGTCAAACCCTGCACTAGGCATAACATATATCGCAACAATCTGGGATGATTTTCAGAATTATAGAATTGTTTTTGACCCTTTTACCAGAACGAGATATATAAAGATAATTTGCGCTTCTACTGGCGACTGTTTGTTATAGGTTTAATCCCTTCATAAATCAACCATGTGATCCTGTCATATAAATGTACCGCAGCCGGCCGGCCAGGATCATTGGTGTTTGCTACCTGAGCGCCCTCTGCTGTTAGTACAGAAGATAACAAGTTCAAATAAAAAAAAAGCAGTGTGTAAGGCTGGGTTCACACTAGGTTTTTGCCATACTGTTTTCAATCCGTTTTTCTAAAGAAAACCGTATGGCAAAAAAAACGGATGGAACAGAATGGGAAAAGTAAACCGTATGCGTTTTTAAACTGTATACTGTTTTTAAAAGTGCATACAGTTCCGTCCGTTTTTATTCTTTAAAAAAAAAAAAAAAACATACGTTTTTGATAATTTTGTCCATTTTTAATGGGAGGGGTGTTGGGTGGGGACTTTAGGATGCAAATGCGCATGTGCAAAGTAAAAACGTATACGTTTTTCCCGTATGGAACCGTATACATGTGCGTTTCCCATTGACGTCCATGTTAAAAAAAAAAACGTATGCGGTTGCAGTACGGTTTTTAAACCGGAGACAAAAACGTGGTCAACCACGGTTTTGACTCCGGTTTAAAAATGGTACTGCAACCGCATACGTTTTTTTTTAACATGGACGTCAATGGGAAAGCACATGTATACGGTTCCATACGGGAAACCGTATACGGTTTTTACTTTGCACATGCGCATTTGAATCCTAAAGTCCCCACCCAACACCCCTCCCATTTAAAAATGGACAAAATTATCAAAAACTTATGTTTTTATATAAACGGACGGAACTGTATGCACTTTTAAAAAACAGTATACAGTTTAAAAACGCATACGGTTTACTTTTTCCCATACTGTTCCATCCGTTTTTTTTGCCATACAGTTTTCTTTAGAAAAACGGATTGAAAACAGTATGGCAGTATTCACACTACAGGTATCATCCTGATTTTTTTTGTTTTTTTACTGCCGTTATTTTACAATAACGGATGGAAAAAAAAACCTGATGCAATAACTAATAATTAGAGATGAGCGAACTTACAGTAAATTCGATTCGTCATGAACTTCTCAGCTCGGCGGTTGCTGACTTTTCCTGCATAAATTAGTTCAGCCTTCAGGTGCTCCGGTGGGCTGGAAAAGGTGGATACAGTCCTAGGAAAGAGTCTCCTAGGACTGTATCCACCTTTTCCAGCCCACGGGAGCACCGGAAAGCTGAACTAATTTATGCAGGAAAAGTCAGCAACCGCCGAGCTGAGAAGTTCGTGACGAATCGAATTTACTGTAAGTTCTCTCATCTCTACTTATAATAACGGATGATAACTGATGACCATCATCCGTTATTTTTAAAGGGTTTATTCTTAAAAAAAAACCTGATGTTGTTCATCCATTATTACCAGTTACATCCGTTTTTTTTTTATTTATTTTTTATCAGGTTTTTAAAGGGGTACTCCGGTGGAAAACTTTTTTTTTTTTTTTTTAAATCAACTGGTGCCAGAAATGTAAACATATTTGTAAATTACTTCTATTGAAAAATCGTAATCCTTCCAGTACTTATCAGCTGCTGAATACAACAGAGGAAATTCTTTTCTTTTTGGAACACAGAGCTCTCTGCTGACACCTCTGTCCCTTTTAGGAACTGTCCAGAGCAGCACATGTTTTCTATGGGGATTTTCTCCTACTCTGGACAGTTCTTAAAATGGACAGAGATGTCAGCAGAGAGCTCTGTGTTCCAAAAAGAAAATAATTTCCTCTGTAGTATTCAGCAGCTAATAAGTACTGGAAGGATTAAGTTTTTTAATAGAAGTCATTTACAAATCTGTTTAACTTTCTGGCACCAGTTGATTTAAAAAAAAAAAAATAAATAAAGTTTTCCACCCCTTTAGTACCCCTTTAACCCTTTTTTTTGTAAAGCTGCACTGAACAAGCTCAGTACCAAAAAACGGATGTAAAAAAAAAACTCACAATAACTGATGATAACGGATGGTTTTTTTTTTGTTTGTTTTTTTGAACATCCGGTTTCCATAGACTTCAATGTTAAATTTTAACTTTGGTTTTTCACCATTTTTTTTATTTTGCCGGACAAAAAATTAGTGCACGCACCGTCTTTTGTGCCGGCAAAAATAACTGACATTAGTAAAAACGGACATAACTGATGCAAAAGGATGTTCAAAAAAATCCCATTGACATGAATGGGATTTTTTGACGGGCGTTTTAAGGACTTTTTGCCGGGAGTAATAACGGAGTTTTTTTTTTTACAGGATATATATATACTATATATATATATAATATATATACACTGTATATATATTTATATATTATTGTATTTTTCTATGGTTAGCAGTACAAGGGATATGCTTTCTATTTGTAGCACTGTCTTTCCTATCAGGACAACCCCTGTATATGTGCCCTATTTATAGCATATATGGACCCGCTCTATGAGCCAGTGCTGAAAGCCTCTAAAGGTCTGTCTAGACCACTGTTTCCCAACCAGGGTGCCTCCAGCTGTTACAAAACTACAATTCCCAGCATGCCCGGACAGCCAAAGGCTGTCCGGACATGCAGGGAGTTGTAGTTTTGCAACAGCTGGAGACCACTGACATAAAGCATCCCATATAAAATCCCAAAAACTTTGCAACAAAGTTGTAATCCCGTTTGTAATGCCAAAAAAAAAAAACTGCTAGGAGTTGTATTTTTGCAACAGCTGGAGACCACTGACACATAGCATCCCATATAAAATGCCAAATACTTTGCAACAAAGTTGTAATCCCGTTCGTAATGCCAAAAAAAATGCTGGGAATTGTATTTTTGCAGCATCTCCTGCACCCAGTTCCGCTGTCCGGGCATGCTGGGAGTCATAGTTTTGCAACAGCTGGAGGCACCCTGGTTGGGAAACACTGGTCTAAAGTATAAAGGGCCCCTGAATTCTCTCCCAATAGATGATGTTAGAAGAGAGAAGGGTCGGGTTTCTTCAATTTCAACTCCCTGACCCTATTGTTCTCAGAAAGATAAGCTGCCACCAGAGCTGTCTGGCAGCGACTTACCCTTCCTCTCTCCATAAATGCCCAGCCGAATTTTCACTTGCATGGGATAATTGGGAAAGATAGTTTTTGGATGTGTATGGCCACTGTGAAACAGGGTAAGGAATGATGGTCGGGGATTGCTATTGGTACCTGTCATATGTATTCACCAGGTTTCAGGAAGCCCATATCTCATCCAGGGAAAGCTGGGTGAGAAATGAGAAATCCAGGAGTAGTTGAATTCACAGCAGACCATGGTAAAGTCTGTTTCGGGCCTGGATTTTTATGGCAGGTTGGTAGTGGGCCTTGCATTTGTTTTCTGGTTTTCAGTGTGGCCCAGATCAGCACAGGTGCTGAAAACAGACCGGGCTTTTACTGGGAGTAACTCAGTCTGCAGAAAAGGCTGTAAGGAACCTTATAGTCTAATGGGACTTGGGAGTCATATGTTTTTGCAGCCTCAAAAGGGGGACATGATAACTTGTGTAACACATTCGATGACTGTTTTGTTGGGTGGCTGGTAGTAAGCCACCTGTATAGATTATTGCACTTGGACAAGCAGGAATTTATTTAATATTTTGTGCCTGAATGTGAAGGCTATGTTTTTGTTCAGCTGATAAAAACAGGAGAAGTAAAATTTTAAGTTTACTCCCTGACTGTTTCTTCTATTTCTTCTATGAAGCTAATTTCCCGCACCACTTTAAGGGTACGTTTAGACAAGCGGATTTACAGAGGATTTTACGCTGCAGATCCGCCGCTGAAGGCCCTCTGTATGCTGCCTTTACATGTGTCTGCTCGGAGCGGCCATACGCTGATACGCGCAGACACACTGAAGCGATGTGCGAGTCACCGCGCATGCGCGGTGTACTCGCACACATTGCGGCAGCTCCCCATTCTCTATGAGCTAGACCAAGAGCTACCGTGATGTGCGAGTATACTACGCATGCGCACGGCGATTCGCACATCGCAGTGTGTCTGCTCGTAGCAGCGTATTGCCACTCCGAGCAGGCACATGTAAGGGCAGTATATAGAGGTCCTTCAGCGGCGGATCCGCAGCTAAATAACCGCGGAAAATCCACTCGTCTGAATGTAACCTAAAGCATACCTGTCCGTTCAGGAGACTTCTCAGGATGCACTTCCCTGTGTGTACATGAGGAGCAGCACTGTTACTGGTCATTATATAAGTTGTATATCGAATTTTACAGCAGATTTCTGCTCTGCAGGCTTCAACTATAATTTACAGTTCTCCCAGAGCTGGTGGGTGAAGCTCCCTCCTCCCCTGTTCATAGACTTGTATGGCTTGTCTCGCAGACACAGGACAAAGCTGATCTGATTTTGAGACGGGAATATAGTACTGTATAAGAGGAGAGGAAAGAAGCTTGATAACAGGAGAAAGAAGCATTTTTGTCTAATAAGATATATTACAAAGTTTTTAAGATTCACTTGTACTATTGATCTTTGCAAAGTTTGTTCTTATGACATAGTGACTGTTTAACCCCTTCAGGACGGAGCCCATTTTGGCCTTAAGGATCGGAGAATTTTTTGCACATCTGACCACTGTCACTTTAAACATTAATAACTCTGGAATGCTTTTAGTTATCATTCTGATTCCGAGATTGTTTTTTTGTGACATATTCTACTTTAACATAGTGGTAAATTTTTGTCGATACTTCTTGGTGAAAAATCCGTAAATTTGATGAAAAATTTGAAAATTTAGCATTTTTCTAAATTTGAAGCTTTCTGCTTGTAAGGAAAATGGATATTACGAATAAATTTTTTTTTGGTTCACATATACAATATGTCTACTTTATGTTTGCATCATAAAATTGACGTGTTTTTACTTTTGGAAGACACCAGAGGGCTTCAACGGTCAGCAGCAATTTTCCGATTTTTCACAAAATTTTCAAACTCAGTATTTTTCAGGGACCAGTTCAGGTTTGAAGTGGATTTGAAGGGTCTTCATATTAGAAATACCCCATAAATCACCCCATTATAAAAACTACACCCCCCCCCCCCCCCCAAAGTATTCAAAATTACATTCAGTAAGTGTTTTAACCCTTTAGGTGTTTCACACGAATAGCAGCAAAGTGAAGGAGAAAATTCACAATCTTCATTTTTTACACTCACATGTTCTTGTAGACCCAATTTTTGAATTTTTACAAGGGGTAAAAGGACAAAATTTTTACTTGTATTTGTAGCCCAATTTTTCTCGAGTAAGCACATACCTCATATGTCTATGTAAAGTGTTCGGCGGGTGCAGTAGAGGGCTCAGAATGGAAGGAGCGACAAGGGGAGAGTACGTTTTTCTGAAATGGTTTTTGGGGGGCATGTTGCATTTAGGAAGCCCCTATGGTGCCAGAACAGCAAAAAAAAAAAAAAACACATGGCATACCATTTTGGAAACTAGACCCCTCGGGGAATGTAACATGGGATAAAGTGAACCTTAATACCCCACAGGTGTTTCACGACTTTTGCAAATGTAAAAAAAAAATAATAATTTTTACCTAAAATGCTTGTTTTCCCAAAATTTTTTAATTTTTAAAAAGGGTAATAGCAGAAAATACCCCTAAAAATTTGAAGCCCAATTTCTCCTGATTCAGAAAACACCCCATATGGGGGTGAAAAGTGCTCTGCTGGCGCACTACAGGTCTCGGAAGAGAAGGAGTCACATTTGGCTTTTTTAAAGCAAATTTTGCTCTGGGGGCATGCCGCATTTAGGAAGCCCCTATGGTGCCAGGACAGCAAAAAAAAACCCACATGGCATACCATTTTGGAAACTAGACCCCTCGGGGAACATAACAAGGGGTTAAGTGAACCTTTATACCCCACAGGTGTTTCACGACTTTTGCATATGTAAAAAAAAAATTTTTTTTTACCTAAAATGCTTGTTTTCCCAAAAATTTTACATTTTTAAAAAGGGTAAAAGCAGAAAATACCCCCCAAAGTTTGAAGCCCAATTTCTCCCGAGTACGGCGATACCCCATATGTGACCCTAACCTGTTGCCTTGAAATACGACAGGGCTCCAAAGTGAGAGCGCCATGCGCATTTGAGGCCTAAATTAGGGACTTGCATAGGGGTGGACATAGGGGAATTCTACGCCAGTGATTCCCAAACAGGGGGCCTCCAGCTGTTGCAAAACTCCCAGCATGCCTGGACAGTCAACGGCTGTCCGACAATACTGGGAGTTGTTTTGCAACAGCTGGAGGCTCCGTTCTGGAAACAGTGGCGTACCAGACGTTTTTTTATTTTTATTGGGGAGGGGAGGGGGGTTGTATAGGGGTATGTGTATATGTAGTGTTTTTTACTTTTTATTTTATTTTGTGGTAGTGTAGTGTAGTGTTTTTAGGGTACAGTCGCACGGGCGGGGGTTCACAGTAGTTTCTCGCTGGCAGTTTGAGCTGCAGCAGAAAGTTTGCGGCAGCTCAAACTTGCAGCCAGATACTTACTGTAATCCTCCGCCCATGTGAGTGTACCCTGTACGTTCACATTGGGGGGGACATCCAGCTGTTACATAACTACAACTCCCAGCATGCCCGTTGGCTGTCGGTGACTGCTGAGAGTTGTAGTTTTGCAACAACTGTAGGTACACTGGTTATGTATCACTGAGTTTGTGACCTAACTCAGTGTTTCACAACCAGTGTGCCTCCAGCTGTTGCAAAACTACAACTCCCAGCATGTACGGTGCATGGTGTACGGTGACTGCTGAGAGTTGTAGTTTGCAACAGCTGGAGGCACACCGGTCGTGTAACACTGAGTTAGGTAAAAAAAAACTCTGAGTTTCACAACCAGTGTGCCTTCAGCTGTTGCAAAACTACAACTCTCAGCAGTCACCGACAGCCAACGGGCATGCTGGGAGTTGTAGTTATGCAACCAGCAGATGCACCACTACAACTCCCAGCATGCACTTTAGCTGTTTGTGCAAGCTGGGAGTTGTAGTTATACAACAGCTGAAGGTACACTTTTCCATAGAAAAAATGTGCCTCCAGCTGTTGCAAAAGGGAATGCTGGGAGTTGTGGTGGTCTGCCTCCTGCTGTTGCATAACTACAGCTCCCAGCATGCCCTTTTTGCATGCTGGGAGCTGTTGCTAAGCAACAGCAGGAGGCTGTCACTCACCTCCAACGATCCAGCCGCATGAGGACTGTCCCTCGCCGTCGCCGCTGCTCCTGGGGCCCTGATCCCAACATTGACGCCGGGGATCGGGGTCCCCAGCACCCGGGGTGCACGTCCCGCACCCGCTCACGTCCTCCGGAAGAGGGGCGGAGCGGGTGCGGGAGTGACACCCGCAGCAGGCGCCCTGATTAGTCGGCCGGATTACCGGCCGACGAATCAGGGCGATCGTGAGACGCCCCCGAAGACGGCCCCGAACTGCCAGTAATTCCGGGTCACCGGGTCACTGGAGACCCGATTGACCCGGAATCGCCGCAGATCGCTGGACTGAATTGTCCAGCGATCTGCGGCGATCGCCGACATGGGGGGGCATAATGACCCCCCTGGGCGATATGCCGGGATGCCTGCTGAACGATTTCAGCAGGCATCCGGCTCCGGTCCCCAACCGGCTAGCGGTGGGGGCCGGAATTCCCACGGGCGTATGGATACGCCCTCGGTCCTTAAGGACTCGGGATGCAAGGCGTATCCATACGCCCTGCGTCCTTAAGAGGTTAAAGAAGCAGCTTGGTCTGACAAAATCCCCTACATGGCCGACGTATAATACTGTGCTGCACCAGCCACCCAGAATATGGCTGCATGTGTCAAAAAGACCTGTGTGCCAGGGGTGTCAGGAGTCCCAGTCAGTTCAATAGGTTACCATAAAAAAAAAAATTATAAAAAAGATACAGTAGTGATGGAAAAAATTGTATCTAATGAAATTAATCTTTTTTATAACGAAATTTTTATAAATTTTTAAACAGGGATTAATTTATGTGGGTGGGCAGGGCACTAAAAATGTAGTCGACAATAGTAAAAATGTAGTGTGTGTGTGTTTTTCTTTATTTTTAAATTTTTTAGGTAGTACTACTACTCCCAGCATGGAACACACTATTAAATGATGGGAGTAGTAGTACCTGTACTAATAGACAGATCGCCTGTTGCGATCCTCCTGTATAATGTATAGATGTGGCCTGCCGCTCTTCTATGGTCCCCTGCACTGCCGTATATATAGATGGTTCCAGCCAATCACAGCTCTCTGTGGGAAATATACACACACACACGTCAGTGCAGGGGACCATAGAAGAGCGGCCGGCTGCATCTATACATTATACAGGAGGATCACAGTGGGTGTCAGGAGTGACATCTGCTGTGATCTTTCCTTAATGCTGGGAGCTGTAGTACCGGCATTAATAGGTCGCAACAGGTGTCAGGAGTTACACCCACTGTGATCTGTCTATTAATGCAGGTACTACAGCTCCCAGCGTGGAGCAGAGTGTGCTCCATGTTGGGAGCAGTAGTACCTGCAGTTAAGGACAGATCACAGAATTTCTATTCACATCACTGGCCGGCCCGGAGAATAGTGCAGAGATGTGAGCGCTGTATAGAGCCGCTCCGCATCTCTGCTATTATATAGACTATCGCATTGGGTGTCAGGAGTGACACCCGGGGCGATCTGTCTATTAGTACAGGAACTACTACTCCCATCATGGAACAGTGTGTACTACCTAAAAAATATATCAAAAAAACAAAGTGAAAAACACACTACATTTTTATTATTGTCAGCTACATTTTTAGTGCCGTGCCCGCCCATATAAATTCATCCCTGTTTAAAAATGTATTAAAATTTTGTTTAAAAAAAAACATATAAATTTTGTTAAATAAATTCTTATTTACTACTTATTACTGCACCCTGTATATACCTCATCTGTGTGCAACTATAATACTAGGCAACTATCCCCCCTTATGAATAGTAGGGTTGTCCATCAGTATTTTGCCCATGTGGGACCTCCCCTATATAGCATTGTGGCTGATCGCAATCATAATGGGAATAGGTGCCTAACCTACCCTTGTATCAGTAACAAGTAAGTGGCCTTTTTTATGTGATTTTTCTATTAGGTAAACAGCCGTACAGCGGTCCTGCACCATTAACACAACTCCAATTTACGTCAATGGAAGATACGCACACTGCGAAAAACTGACGGATTGGCTGTTCGCAGAGTCCTAGCCCCCCCCCATGAACAACATTTATAATCCTAGATAATGTACATTATAGACTATCTTCTTCGTGTAAAAAATGTTTCATACGCCAGAAACACAGGATTGTGATCCTTCAAGTAATCAGTATGAATACAGTAAAATGAATACTTGTAAAATATATGGGTGTGTGAATCAGACGCCGGGCTTGTCTCTATTACTCATAGCATATACCGTAGTCACTCATCTATATTATTCATAGACAGGACCTGAGAACAAAGACATAGCAACTACGGCGCCAAATATATAGCTACTACAGTGCCAAAGGCATAGCTACTACAGCGCCAAACACATAGCATCTACAGCGCCAAAGATATAGCTACTACAGCGCCAAAGGCATAGCTACTACAGCGCCAAAGACATAGCTACTACAGCGCCAAAGACATAGCTACTACAGCGCCAAAGACATAGCAACTACAGCGCCAAAGACATAGCAACTACAGCGCCAAAGACATAGCAACTACAGCGCCAAAGATATAGCTACTACAGCGCCAAAGGCATAGCTACTACAGCGCCAAAGACATAGCTACTACAGCGCCAAAGGCATAGCTACTACAGCGCCAAAGGCATAGCTACTACAGCGCCAAAGACATAGCAACTACAGCGCCACAGACATAGCTACTACAGCGCCAAAGACATAGCTACTACAGCGCCAAAGACATAGCTACTACAGCGCCAAAGACATAGCTACTACAGCGCCAAAGACATAGCTACTACAGCGCCAAAGATATAGCTAATACAGCGCCAAAGGCATAGCTACTACAGCGCCAAAGATATAGCTACTACAGCGCCAAAGATATAGCTACTACAGTGCCAAAGATATAGCTAATACAGCGCCAAAGATATAGCTAATACAGCGCCAAAGATATAGCTAATACAGCGCCAAACATATAGCTACTACAGCGCCAAAGACATAGCTACTACAGCGCCAAAGATATAGCTACTACAGCGCCAAACACATAGCAACTACAGCGCCAAACACATAGCAACTACAGCGCCAAAGACATAGCTACTACAGCGCCAAAGACATAGCTACTACAGCGCCAAAGACATAGCTACTACAGCGCCAAAGACATAGCTACTACAGCGCCAAAGACATAGCTACTACAGCGCCAAAGACATAGCTACTACAGCGCCAAAGACATAGCTACTACAGCGCCAAAGACATAGCTACTACAGCGCCAAAGACATAGCTACTACAGCGCCAAAGACATAGCTACTACAGCGCCAAAGACATAGCTACTACAGCGCCAAAGACATAGCTACTACAGCGCCACAGACATAGCTACTACAGCGCCAAAGACATAGCTACTACAGCGCCAAAGACATAGCTACTACAGCGCCAAAGACATAGCTACTACAGCGCCAAAGACATAGCTACTACAGCGCCAAAGACATAGCTACTACAGCGCCAAAGACATAGCTACTACAGCGCCAAAGACATAGCTACTACAGCGCCAAAGACATAGCTACTACAGCGCCAAAGACATAGCTACTACAGCGCCAAAGACATAGCTACTACAGCGCCAAAGACATAGCCACTACAGCGCCACAGACATAGCCACTACAGCGCCACAGACATAGCCACTACAGCGCCACAGACATAGCAACTACAGCGCCAAAGACATAGCCACTACAGCGCCAAAGACATAGCAACTACAGCGCCAAAGACATAGCTACTACAGCGCCAAAGACATAGCAACTACAGCGCCAAAGACATAGCAACTACAGCGCCAAAGACATAGCTACTACAGCGCCAAAGACATAGCCACTACAGAGCCAAAGACATAGCCACTACAGCGCCAAAGACATAGCTACTACAGCGCCACAGACATAGCTACTACAGCGCCAAAGACATAGCTACTACAGAGCCAAAGACATAGCTACTACAGCGCCACAGACATAGCTACTACAGCGCCACAGACATAGCTACTACAGCGCCAAAGACATAGCTACTACAGCGCCAAAGACATAGCTACTACAGAGCCAAAGACATAGCTACTACAGCGCCAAAGACATAGCTACTACAGCGCCAAAGACATAGCTACTACAGCGCCAAAGACATAGCTACTACAGCGCCAAAGACATAGCTACTACAGAGCCAAAGACATAGCCACTACAGCGCCAGAGACATAGCTACTACAGCGCCAAAGACATAGCTACTACAGCGCCAAAGACATAGCTACTACAGCGCCACAGACATAGCTACTACAGCGCCAAAGACATAGCAACTACAGCGCCAAAGACATAGCTACTACAGCGCCACAGACATAGATACTACAGCGCCACAGACATAGCTACTACAGCGCCAAAGACATAGCTACTACAGCGCCAAAGACATAGCTACTACAGCGCCAAAGACATAGCTAATACAGCGCCAAAGACATAGCTACTACAAGATATGATTCGAGGAATAATGTGTAAGGAAAGTTGTATATAAACTAACTGCCCATAGCAACCAATTTGATTCCCCCTTAAATCCCCCATAGCAACCCCATTTCACCTTTTTTCAGCCCATAGCAATTACTGAGATATAACCTTTAGCCGCCCAAAAGCAATCAGATTCCGCCTTTAGCCAATCATAGCAACCAATCAGATTCCGCCTTTAGCCAATCATAGCAACCAATCAGATTCCACCTTTAGCCAATCATAGCAATCAATCAGATTCCACCTTTAGCCAATCATAGCAACCAATCAGATTCCACCTTTAGCCAATCATAGCAACCAATCAGATTCCACCTTTAGCCAATCATAGCAACCAATCAGATTCCACCTTTAGCCAATCATAGCAACCAATCAGATTCCACCTTTAGACAATCAGATTCCGCCTTTTGCTGTCCTAAGCAACCATATTCCCCCTTTAGTCGCCCATGGCAACCATATTCCACCTTAAACCACCATTAGCAACTAAATTCCACCTTTAACCACCCATAGCAACCACATTCCACCTTTAGTGGCTTATAGCAACCATATTTCACATTTAACCACCAATAGCAACCATATTTTAGCGTAAACCACACATAGCAACCAGATTCCACCTCTAGCCACCCATGGAAACCACATCCCATCATTACCCACCCATAGCAACCAGATTCCACCTCTAGCCACCCATGACAACCACATACCATCATTACCCACCCATGGCAACCAGATTCCACCACTAGCCACCCATGGAAACCACATCCCATCATTACTCACCCATAGCAACCAGATTCCACCACTAGCCACCCATGGCAACCAGATTCCACCTCTAGCCACCCATGACAACCACATCCCATCATTACCCACCCATAGCCACCAGATTCCACCTCTAGCCACCCATGGCAACCACATCCCATCATTACCCACCCATAGCAACCAGATTCCACCTCTAGCCACCCATGGCAACCACATCCCATCATTACCCACCCATAGCAACCAGATTCCACCTCTAGCCACCCATGGCAACCACATCCCATCATTACCCACCCATAGCAACCAGATTCCACCTCTAGCCACCCATGACAACCACATCCCATCATTACCCACCCATAGCAACCAGATTCCACCTCTAGCCACCCATGACAACCACATCCCATCATTACCCACCCATAGCCACCAGGTTCCACCTCTAGCCCCCCAAATTCCACCTTTAGTTATCCATAGAAACCATATTCTACCTCTAACCACCCATAGCAACCATATTTTACCCTTAACCACCCATAGCAACCAGATTTCACTTTTATCTGCCCATAGCAACCAATAAGATTCCACCTTTAGCTGTTCATAGCAACCAAATTCAACCATAGCAGCAGTAAACCAGATTTCACCTTTAGTCACCCATAGGAACCAATCAGATTTCGCCTTTAATTGTTAATAGACTCTACCAAGAACGAAACCAGCACTTTAATTGGCTGCTTTTACTTACGCTAGTTTTTATTAATCGCAGATCATTGTTTGAGGCGCTGTGTTTAGTTATGAAGCCGTCATTATGTGTATTTTTTTATTACTATTTTCTTTTTCGGCCTGTACGTCGTTCAACTTCCGCCAGGCAAAGTCACGTGACTAGAGCTGCTGGCAAGAAACTGCCTGGCTGGCTTCAGTGCGGGCGGAAGTGACGTAGGCCGCCGCGTATGTCGTCAGAGGAGGGGGCGTACTGTAGTAGTTTCTGGCAGTGTGTGCGTCACTCCTCAGAGCGGATAGTCTCGTCCCGCCCCGGGCAGCGGCTGCTGGTCTCCGGCCGGGATATTCCCGTCTACCCCGAGAGGCCGACATGGACTTCGTGAACGTCCTGAAGGTGGCGGCTTCTAAGAAGAGTAATGACGGCGTGGCGGTGAGTGGAGGAGGGGCAACAGCTGAGTGTCAACCGGGGGAGGGGAGGGAGACACGAAGAACCATATCATCCAATATAAATAGCTGCGACACCAGTGGTTTCCAACCTGCGGACCTCCAGATGTTGCAAAACTACAACTCCCAGCATGCCCGGACAGCCTTCGGCTGTCCGGGCATGCTGGGAGTTGTAGTTTTGCAACATCTGGAGGTCCGCAGGTTAGAGACCACTTAATACCAACCTGTAGCGCTCCAGCTGTTATCAACTATAACTCCCATCATGCCCTGATAGCTGCAGGCTCTCCATCCCATGCAAAACTACAACTCCCAGCATGCCCTCATAATAGTAGGTGCTCAATTTGGTACAAAACTACAACCCCCAGCATTCTCTGACAGCTGTAGGTGATCTTATGTTAAACTACAACTCCCAGAATGCCCTAACGGTCTCTAAGCTCAGGGTTTCCCTAACCAGTGTGCTTCCAGCGGTTATACAGTACAACTCCCAGCATGTCCAGACAGCTGCATGCTCTATAGTACTTTACAAACTACGACTCTCAGCATGCTATGACAGCTGCCAGATCTCCATTTTTGGCTGAACTGCAATGGCCAGCATGCACTGACTATCACAGGGTCCCCTAGTTGCTGCAGAACCAGCATGCCCTAATAGCTGCAGCCATTCCATCCATAACAAAACTACAATGCCCAGCATGCTCTGACTACCACAAGGACCCCTAGTTGCTGTAGAACTACAATGCCCAGCATGCTCTGAATACCACAGGGTCCCCTAGTTGCTGCAGAACTACAATGCCCAGCATGCTCTATCACTGGGTCCCCTAGTTGCTGCAGAACTATAATGCCCAGCATGCTCTATCACATGGTCCCCTAGTTGCTGCAGAACTACAATGCCCAGCATCCTCTGACTACCACAGGGTCCCCTAGTTGCTGCAGAACTACAATGCCCAGCATGCTCTGACTACCACAGGGTCCCCTAGTTGCTGCAGAACTACAATGCCCAGCATGTTCTGACTACCACATGGTCCCCTAGTTGCTGCAGAATTACAATGCCCAGCATGTTCTGACTACCACATGGTCCCCTAGTTGCTGCAGAACTACAATGCCCAGCATGCGCTGACTACCACAAGATCCCCTAGTTGCTGCAGAACTACAATGCCCAGCATGCTCTGACTACCACAGGGACTCTAGCTGTTAGAAATATGCAACTCTAATCATTCATTGATGGGCAGGGGTTCTTAATCTGTTGCAGAACTACAACTCCCACCATGCAATGATGGCTGCAGATTCTCTAGTGGTTGTTAAAACTACAGACTACAGCTGTCAGGGCATGCTGGGAGTTGTAGTTTTACTATGGACCCTGCATCTGACAAAATGCTGGGTTGTAGTTTTCCAAACCTAAATCAAATACTTCTCAAGCTGTTGCAAAACTACATCTCCCAGCATGCCCCGAGAGCTGTTGGTTCTAGATCTCTTAGAACTACAACCCCCCCCCCCCCCCTACCCCCTTGCATTCCCTGACAGCTGTAGGTGCGTCATCTAATACAAAACTACAACTCCCAGCATGCCCGGACAGCCAGGGTCTTGGTAGTGCAGTGTTTCCTGACCAGTGTGCCTCCAGCTGTTGGAAAACTACAACTCCCAGGCACTCAATCTATGGAAAAACTACAGCTCTCGGGTGCCCTAACTGCCACATGGTCTCCAGCTGTTGCAAAACTACATCTCCTGCCCTGTACTGATGGCTGCAGGTTTTCTAGTGGTTCATTAAACTACAACCTTCATCTGTCAAGGCATTCTGGGAGTTGTAGTTTTGCAACAGATGGCAGCACACTGGTTGGCAAACACTGTTCCACTGAGTGAGACCCTGGCTCTCTGGGCATGCTGGGAGTTGTAGTTTTGAAACAGCTGGAGGCACACTGTCTGGAAACGCTGCACTACAGAGACCCTGGCGGTCCGGGCATGCTGGGAGTTTTAGTTTTAGTTTTGCAACAGCTGGAGACTGTAGAACAGTGTTTTCCAGACAGTCTCTCTCCAGCTGTTGCAAAACCACAACTCCCAGTATGCCCGGACAGCCGTTGGCATTGTAGTTTTGCAACAGCTGGAGGCACACTGGTTGGGAAACACTGCACTACCGAGACCCTGGCTGTCTGGGCATGCTGGGAGCTTAGCAACAGCTGGAGCACACTGGTTAGGAAACACTGCACTACCGAGACCCTGGCCGTCCGGGCATGCTGGGAGTTGTAGTTTAGCAACAGCTGGAGACACACTGGTTAGGAAACACTGCACTACCGAGACCCTGGCTGGCCGGGCATGCTGGTAGTTGTAGTTTTGAAACAGCTGGAGGCACACTGGTGGGAAACACTGCACTACCGAGACCCTGGCTGTCTGGGCATGCTGGGAGCTTAGCAACAGCTGGAGACACACTGGTTAGGAAACACTGCACTACCGAGACCCTGGCTGGCCGGGCATGCTGGTAGTTGTAGTTTTGCAACAGCTGGAGGCACACTGGTTGGGAAACACTGTGCTACCGAGACCCTGGCTGTTCGGGCATGCTGGGAGTTGTAGTTTTGTAACAGCTGAAGACTGTAGAACAGTGTTTTCTAGACAGTCTCTCTCCAGCTGTTGCAAAACTACAACTCCCAGCATGCCCGGACAGCCGTTGGCTGTCCGGGCATGCTGGGAGTTGTAGTTTTGCAGCAGCTGGCGGCACCCTGACTGGTAAACACTTCTGGAGAAGGATAAGTCTCTTTCCAGCTGATATAATGTAACAATTTGTTTTCCGGCTGTTACAATGTTGCAGTTTTCACTCAGGTGCGGTCAGAGCAGAGCAAATAACAAGAAAGAAAAAAACGGAGTCACTTATAAAATGTATATCATTTTATTAATTCCGTGGAATATAAGTACATAAAAATTGTATATATATTAGTAAAAAATACTATTTTTCAAGGAGGAATGAGGCTAAAAGGTGGTGTCACCGGCTCTGCAATGAAGGCTGGGTGTAATATATATATTAATGGATCCACCACAATTAGTACGCAGATTTACAAAAACAGGATGATTTAGCAACCTGTAGGAAACATGTATATATAAATCTCACAGTGAGAGCGAAAAAATTATTATATATATATAACATGCAAAATAAAGTGCAGTGTGCATGTAAACAAGCATAACATTGTGGGGATACAAAACAGTATAGCGATATACCAGAGTACAGCAGCAATCATCAGAGACCGGGACAGCACAACTCCAACGTACGTTTCGGTACGCAACCTTCGTCTGGGAGGTTGCGTACCGAAACGTACGTTGGAGTGGTGCTGTCCCGGTCTCTGCTGATTGCTGCTGTACTCTGGTATATCGCTATACTGTTTTGTATCCCCACAATGTTATGCTTGTTTACATGCACACTGCACTTTATTTTGCATGTTATATATATATAATAATTTTTTCGCTCTCACTGTGAGATTTATATATACATGTTTCCTACAGGTTGCTAAAACATCCTGTTTTTGTAAATCTGCGTACTAATTGTGGTGGATCCATTAATATATATATTACACCCAGCCTTCATTGCAGAGCCGGTGACACCACCTTTTAGCCTCATTCCTCCTTGAAAAATAGTATTTTTTACTAATATATATACAATTTTTATGTACTTATATTCCACGGAATTAATAAAATGATATACATTTTATAAGTGACTCCGTTTTTTTCTTTCTTGTTATTTGCTATTTCTGTTTGGAGTTCACATACCTATAGCCAACACCAATACCTGGATTAATTGATAGTGCTTGGTCACTTACATACTTCTTAGTCATAATTTTTTACTTCCAGGTTTGAGTTGTCCGTTTGGGTAATTTTGCGGTCAGAGCAGAGCATGCTGGGAGACGTCCTATCCCGGAGGCTGTACCGGGGCCTAGTATTCTAGTGATATATACTGTATACTAATGGCGGCACATGGCTATAATGTTTCCTTACACGCGGCTCCAGGGAGGGGGAGGGTAGGGTGCACAGTCAGCAGCTGACTCTCCAAATCATCCGCTGTCTCCCCACAACCTGTTGTTAGCAGCTGCCGAATCCTGGGATAGAGCCGCCATCTCCAGCCTCTCTGTGCTGGGTAGATACGGATTTATTTGCACACTTTTATATGGAAGTAGATATGGCGGTGTAATCGGGTGACGTATATAGTGCAGTATATTTATAGGCCTTGCGCTCCTCAATGTACAGTTAAAGGGGTACTCCAGTGGAACACTTTTTATTTTATTTTATTTTATTTTTTTTTTTTAATCAACTGGTGCCAGAAAGTTAAACAGATTTGTAAATTACTTCTATTAAAAAATCTTAATCCTTCCAGGACTTATTAGCTGCTGAATATACTACAGAGGAAATTCTTTTCTTTTTTGGAACACCGAGCTCTCTGCTGACATCACGAGCACAGTGCTCTCTGCTGACATCTATGTCCATTTTAGGAACTGTCCAGAGTAGGAAAAAAAAATCCCCATAGAAAACATATGCTTCTCTGGATAGTTCCTAAAATGGATAGAGATGTCAGCAGAGAGCTCTGTGTTCCAAAAAGAAAAGAATGTCCTCTGTAGTATTCAGCAGCTAATAAGTACTGGAAGGATTAAGATTTTTTTAATAGAAGTCATTTACAAATCTGTTTAACTTTCTGGTACTAGGTGATAAAAAAAAATAATTTCCACCGGAGTACCCCTTTAAGTTGCCCACATCATACATAGAAAGGTTAAACCTGTTACCAATCCATAGTGCTGGTCTGACTGCTGAGACCCCCGTGATCATGACAATGGGGGGCAGTTGTCACTTGTGCCCTCGAGAGCAGTAGCTTGACATATGCACTTTTGCTCTGTTCACTCCCTATGGCAGCATTTCCCTAACCAGAGTGCCTCCAGCTGTTGCAAAACTAAACCTCCCAGCATGCACTACCCATCGCCTTGCCCCCCCCCATACACTAGCACATGTATTCTGCAGGGGGGCACTTGCCCGACCCTTCTCTCCTCTGACATGCAGAATTGACGAGGCCATTGTACACTTAGATCAAGGTTTCCCTAACCCGGGTACCTCCAGATGTTGCAAAACTACAACTCCCAGCTTCGATTGTCCAGGCATGCTGGGAGTTGTAGTTTTGCTTGGTGGTTGGACCCCCATTGTTCTTATAGGCAATGAATGTCTTTTTTTAAAACTTTACTAACCCCAAACACCTTCATCGGGGTATTTTTTTTTTTCCTATCCACAGAGTAGGGGGCTAACAAGCAAATCAGTGGGGGTCCAACCAGTCATGAATATTGTCCCCCAAAATAAATGCACTCCCCTTTATCATTCTCTATGGGGCTTTCAATCATCATAAGCTCAGTGCTCCATTCATTTGGGGGGCAATTATTTCCTTCTGCCCTTAAAATCAGCCCCCTATCCCCCAATACTGTGAATACCCCCTTTTTTTTTTTTTTTTTAGGGCTACTCCACTACTCTAAAACTTTATATATGTGTCTGATCGTGGGGGGTCCGACCTCTAATCTCTAGAATGGGCCCCCCGCTCTCTCCGTTTTGCCACTCACTCCATGCATTCTCTATGGGTGCACCAGACATACACGAGTGCTGTGTTTTTCCGGGCAGACATTCTGCTCCTTTACAGCAGTGTGATCCCGGCCTTAGAGGGTGAGGGAGGAAAAACATAAAACGAAGATGCTAAAAAAATATAAATTTTTGTAGTCACTAAGGGGTTAAATTTTACACTTGTATGAGCTTTATTTGTGTTTTACGCAGCGCCGGCGAGGGGAGATGCAGGCGCAAATGAATTACTATAGGATGGGAACCAAATGCAAGGACCTATGTCACCAATGGCACTTAGGCTAAGTTCACATCAGCAGATGCCCAGCATTAACCCCTTAGACACTGCAATCAAAGTTGATTGTGGCATCTAAAATTGAAAAAAAAAGTGTCCTGGCAGCTCAGCGGAGATGATAGGGACCACCGTGGTGAAACTTCTGTGTCCCAATCAGCTTTGAGGACGGCGGGAGGGCCCTTATCTGCCTCCTCGCCGTCCGATCGTTACTAGAATGCTTCAGCTGGAGAAATCGAGCACTGATCAATGATTGAATAGTGTATCCAGTCAGAAGATTGCATGGAAAAGTTAATGAATGTGAAATAACCTCTTCCCTAATAAAAGTTTGAATCACCCCCTTTTCCCATAAAAATAAAAATAAAAAATTTAAACAAAAATGAATATACCGTATTTTTCGCCGTATAAGACGCACTTTTTCTTCCCCAAAACAGGGAGGAAAAAGTTGGTGCGTCTTATACGAAGGATACACACACCTATCACAGCGGTCCCTGCGGCCATCAACGGCCGGGACCCGCGGCTAATACAGGGCATCACCAATCGCGGTGATGCCCTGTATTAACCCTTTAGACACGGCGATCAAAGCTGACCGCCGTGTCTGAAGGGAAAATGACACTGAAATTGCGGCGTCCCGAACAGCTTACAGGACACCGGGAGGGACCTTACCTGCCTCCTGCGCTCTCCTTCGACGTCATCACGTCGTCCCGTCATCCAATAGGAGCGACATCCAGCGCAGCGGTGACGGGTCCGGAGCGGCGGGGACACGTGAGTATTACCTCCTTTCCAGTGGTCTTCAACCTGCGGACCTCCAGATGTTGCAAAACTGTTGGCTGTCCGGGCATGCTGAGAGTTGTAGTTTTGCAACATCTGGAGGTCCGCAGGTGTAAGATCACTGTTGGGTTCAGAATCTTTTTATTTTTTTTCTAGATTTTGCACCTTTTAAAATTGGGTGCGTCTTATATGCCCGTGCGTCCTATAAGGCGAAAAATTCGGTAAACATAAGTGGTATCGCTGCGCGCGTAAATGTCCGAACTATAAAAATAAAATGTTAAACGGGTTATCCAGGAAAAAAAACTTTTTTATATATATCAACTGGAACCAGAAAGTTAAACAGATTTGTAAATTACTTCTATTAAAAAAATCTTAATCCTTTCAGTACTTATGAGCTTCTGAAGTTAAGGTTAAGATATATATAATTTTTTTTTTTTTTTCCTGGAATACCCCTTTAAACCGCACGGTAAATGGCGTATAGGTAAAAGAATAGTAAAATGAAACCTATATAAATTAGGTATCTCTGTGACCGTATGGACCTACAGAATAAAGATATGGTGTCCTTTTTACTGAAGTGCACTGCGTACAAAATGGCAGTTTTTTTTATTAAATTTTTTTTCAATTTTGCCCCACAAATATAAATATATATATATATTTTTTTCTTTTCTTTTTTTTTTTTTTTCTTCAATGGTTTCATTGTAGATTTTGTGGCGAAATGATTGATGTCATTAGAAAGTTGGTAGCGCAAAAAAACAAGCCCTTATACGGGTCTTTAGGTGGAAAATCGAAAGTGCTGTGATTTTTAGAAGTGCAAAAATGAGAGAACCCGTGGTCCTGAAGGGGTTAAATTCTAAATAGCGAAGTCTGGCTGCAATGTGAACTTGGCCTTACGCCCGCATCCTATGTACACATGGGTGACACCAGGTGATTTCCTCCTTGTATTTACATAATGAGGATGTTAGATCCTGGAGGTTGCGGACTGACAGCTGGGGGGGGTCCCCCTGGGGGGTTCAGGTCTAGTACTGGTTATTGGGGATTTCACCCCGTGTTATACGCCACTTCATATCAGTGCAGCGCGTTGTCATCTCAGGAGGAAACTCCAGGAAATTACTGATCAGCAAGAGATTTTCTGCAGATGGTGCTGACATAGACCGTGGGGGTCTCATTGATTTATGGCCGTAGACTCTGCATGTTAGGCCGGGTTCACACCACGTTTTTGCAGTATAGTTCCCGTATACGTTTTCAATTTGAAAACCGTACGGAGCCGTATTGAAAACCGTATGCATTGACTCTCCATTGAAAACTGTACGCCAAAAGATGCATCAGATTGTGTCCGTTTTGCGTCTTATACGGTTTTGTCAGTTTTTTTTTCCCCCCCCCCGTAAACAAAACCATAGCCTACCACGGTTTTTAGTCCGGGTGAAAAACCGTATTAAACCGTATGTGGTTTTTTTTTTGTTTTTTTTTAAATGGGAGTCAATGGGAACCGTACAGAACTGTGTGTGCGTACGGTTCCATCCGGTTTTCTCCATACATTTTTTGACTTTGCACAGTTTTTTTTCTTGGAATTTCAATCAAACAAGTGAAACTTTATTCAAAATGTAATGAAAAGTTAAAAACCTATGTTTTTTTTTTTCTTAAAAAATGGATGCAACCGGACATCATTTTTCAAACCGTATACGGATTAAAATTCGTAAACACATTTTGATACAGTTTAGTAGGGATCGACCGATTATCGGTTTGGACGATATTATCGGCCGATATTCACGATTTTGGGCGTTATTTGTATCGGCAATTACTTTGCCGATAATGCCCCGCGCACCGCAACCGACAACCCCCCCCCTGCGCCGCACCGTGTCACACCCCCCACCGCACCGCCCCGGCACCATTGCCTCCGCATCCCTAGTTTTATAATTACCTGTTCCCGGGGGCCGGGGTCCACGCTACTTCTGGCTCTGACGAGTGACGTGACGCCACGTCGCCATCAGTGCGCACAGTGACAGCTCAGGAGGACGCCACTGGAGCCAGAAGTAGCGTGGACGCGGGAACAGGTAATTATAAAACCGGGGATGGGGGAGGCAATGGGGCCGGGGGAGGTGCGACTCGGTGCGGTGGGGGGTGATAGGACTCAGAAGGACCCCCGGACAGGCAGGGGGAGAGAAGCGGGTGGCAGCGGCGGCCTATGGCACCGCAAAAGCCGCTGCAGTTCATTGATTTAAAGCACCCACTTTAAATCAATGATCTGCAGCGGTGTCGCAGGGGGATAAATAGCCGATAACTTATATCGGTATAAATTATCGGCTATCGGCCCTAACCTCCACCGATTATCGGTATCGGCCCTAAAAAAATCGATATCAGTCGATCCCTACAGTTTAGTCCGGTTTTGAGGAATCTATTTATTTATTTTTAATCATTGACCTGATATGGGAAATGTATTGCAAAAACGTGGTGTGAACCCGGCCTTACTGATGATAAACTGTATATAGTGTATGAGACCTGGTAGTCCGATCACTTGTAAAGTGCATTCACCTTAATTATTCTGGGTTCCTAGAGAGGTGGTGAAGCCCCCCTGGGTCTCGGCTTAGAATCCCATCACATCGTGGCATGGTGCCCATTACTGCCACATGTGCATTGTGCCAGCGCTGATGACATAGTTTCATCATCACAGCAGATGTGGCCCCTCCGGGAGTGAAATCCACCTCAGTTACAACCAGATCATCACTTCCCAGCCAGCGTGCCTCCAGCTGTTGCAAAACTACAACTCCCAGCATGCCCGGACAGCCGAAGGCTGTCCGGGCATGCTGGGAGTTGTAGTTTTGCAACAGCTGGAGGCACACTGGCTGGGAAAAACACTGGGTTAGGCCCCGTTCACACTATACATTCATCCGTTTTGAAAACCCTGAAAATCGGGCGTCACAAAATCCCATTATTGTCTATGGGATTTTTACTTTATCCATTTTAACCTGTCATTGCCCGTTATTAATAACGAACGTTATTTTGTGACGGGAGAAAGAACGGAAAAAAATAGTGCATGCATTATTTCTACTGTCGCAAAATAAGGTCCGTTTCCAATAATGGGCTATGACAGGTTAAAACGGATAAAGTAAAAATCCCATAGACTATAATGGGATTTTGTAACGGCCGTTTAAAGGAAAACTGTCCGCTTTCTCCCCCTGCACTAATCAGCAGTACTGGCTGGTAGTGCGGGGGGCGCTGATCAGTTTCATGCTTACCGTGGCCGGATCCGCTGTGCCGTTCAGCTGTAATCTTCTTCCATTTTCGGTATATGCAAATGAGGTGCTAACTGGCACCGGCTGGGCTAACTGGCACTCTGACGCCAGCGTTTCTGGCCGCAGCGCTGCCCAGCTCGTCAATATTCCTCCCCTCTCTCTTCATTACAGAGTGGGGAGAAGAGGGAGAGGCGGAGGGAGGGGAGGAATATTGATGAGCTGGGCGGTGCTGCAGCCAGAAACATTGACTTCAGAGTGCCAGTTAGCCCGGCCGATGCCAGTTAGCACCTCATTAGTAGGGATTGACCGATTATCGATTTTTTTATTTTATTTATTTATTTATCTTTTTTGTAATTTTTTTTATTTTTAGGGCCGATACCAATAATCTGACCTTTTGGGCCGATAGCCGATGACTTATACCGATATTCCAGGATAAGTTATCGTCTATCCATCCCCCCCACCCCCGGCCACCGGCCCCGCAAATTAATGATGAAAGTGGGCGCTTTAAATCAATGAACTGCAGCGGCTTTTGCGGGGCCAGAGACCGCCGCCGCCCGCTTCTCTCCCACTGCCTGTCCTGGGGTCCTCCCTAGTCCAACCACCACCGCTGCCCCATTGCCTCCCCCCATCCCCGATTTTATAATTACCTGTTCCCGGGGTCCGCGCTACTTCTGGCTCCGGCGTCGTCCTGAGCTGCCACTGTTCGCACTGAGGGTGACGTCGCGTTGAGGACGTCACTCGTCATTGTGCTGCGCTACACAGCCCGCAGGAGCCAGAAGTAGCGCGGACCCCGGGAACAGGTAATTATAAAATCGGGGATGGGGGGAGGCAATGAGCAGCGGTGGTCTCTGGCCGGGGAGTCATTATCGGCAAGATAATGTCCAAAATCGTGAATATCGGCCGATAATATATATATTTTTTTTTAATGTTTATGCTAATGACTGTGCAGCTTAATTAACGTTATATTTTGCTATCACATCTTTTTATGTATATTTTTGTTTACGTTACGTTGTGGAAATGGGGGGGGGGGCGGGGGGGAATAATAATGTGAATAAGCCCCTTTCCAAATAAAAGTTGAACTTTTATTTAAGAAGGTGCTTATGCACATTTATTAATATTATTATTTTTTTTTTATTATTATTTATTTATTTTTTTATCAGGGTTATCTGCGTTCCGTTACTACAGGCTGCTGAGGCTGCCTGCACACTTGGAGCGCCGATCAAACAGCGCGGCCCACGGATTATATATATATATATATATATATATATATATATATATATATATATATATATATATATATATATATATATATATATATAATTAAAATCTGATGATTGATTCCCTTTAGCCCTAGAGGATGCAGGGTGTACTGGGACTCAGCGCACCAGGTCGTATATGTAAGTCCTGCGTCCCGCCGCAGCAATAAAGAGATACCAGTATCCGCGCTCGCATCATAGATTGTGGGTCCTGGCTGCGATCCGATTTCCATAATTGGCGACAGACATGTATTACGTGGAATGAACACTGTTTATATCAGTGGCCTCAAACTGTGGCCCTCCAGATGTTGCAAAACTACAACTCCCAGCATGCCCGGACAGCCGTTGGCTGTCCGGGCATGCTGGGAGTTGTAGTTTTGCAACAGCTGGAGGCACAACAGTTTGTAAACACTACTTTAGATTCTGCAGTGTGACTTTGTCCTAGGCCTGGCCGGAAGCCCAATAAGGCCCTAGGTTCAAGCTATGGGGCTCCTGTACAAAGCTGTTGGCTCTCCGGGCATGCTGGGAGTTTTAGTTTTGAAACATCTGGAGGGCCACAGTTTGAGACCACTGGTTTATATGAATATCCACAGCATCTCCATTATCACCAAAAAATGGACGCCAGTGTATTCCACCACAGCGAATCTACGAGCCGGTCCACAGCAAACATTAGACTTTCACTTTCAGTTTCACTTTCTTCTGCAGATTTTCTGTATAAATCAGCGTCGTGTGAACCTGTCCTAAAGCTTTCGGATCACAGGCAAACTCTAATGCAGGGGTGACCTGGGTTACATTGGGGAATCTTTATAGTGTTTGATTTTAATGTATTTTTTATCTTTCTTTTTTTTTTTTTTTTTGTACAGAAAAGATACAGCTTGGCTGTCGGACCCCCCAAGAAAGATCCCAAAGTTAAAGGGGTGCAGTCGGCTGCCGTCCAGGCTTTTCTCCGACGCAAGGAAGAGGAGATACGTCAGAAAGGTATCTGTTTATTATTACAGTGGAGTTTGTATATTCAATGGATTCCTGCGATGTTTGTGCCTCCTATAAGCCTGGCATTGTATCGCCAACATATACCAGATCAGTGTTCCCTAACTTGTGGCTCTCTAGCTGCTGCAAAACTAAAACTCCCAGCATGCCCTGACAGCCATAGGCTTTCCAGCTGTTGCAAAACTAACTTAAAGTATGCCCTTTCAGCAGCAGCTTCGCCATCTTCTGTAAAACTAAAACTCCCAGCATGCCCAGACAGTTGCAGGCTGTTCGGCTGTTGCAAAACTACAACCCCCATCATGCCTAGACAGTTGTACGCTCTGCAGTTGTTACAAAACCACAACTCCCAGCATGCCTTAAGCCAGTGCTTTCCAAACAGTGTCTCCAGCTGTTGCAAAACTACAACTCCCAGCATGCCCTGACAGCCGTAGGCTTTCCAGCTGTTGCAAAACTAACTTAACCTCTTAAGGACGCAGGGCGTATGGATACGCCCTGCATCCCGAGCCCTTAAGGACGCAGGGCGTATCCATACGCCCGTGGGAATTCCGGTCCCCACCGCTAGCCGGTTGGGGACCGGAGCCGGATGCCTGCTGAAATCTTTCAGCAGGCATCCCGGCATATCGCCCAGGGGGGTCATTATGCCCCCCCATGTCGGCGATCGCCGCAGATCGCTGGACAATTCAGTCCAGCGATCTGCGGCGATTCCGGGTCAATCGGGTCTCCAGTGACCCGGAATAACTGGCTGTTCGGGGCCGTCAGAGCCTGCAGGGGTGAGGTGGCACTGATGCCACCTCACGATCGCCCTGATTCGTCGGCCGGATTACCGGCCGACCAATCAGGGCGCCTGCTGCGTGTGTCGCTCCCGCACCCGCTCCGCCCCTCTTCCGGAGGGCGTGAGCGGGTGCGGGAAGACGACCCCGGGTGCTGGGGACCCCGATCCCCGGCGTCCATGTTGGGATCGGGGCCCCAGGAGCGATGGCCGCGGCGAGGGACAGTCCTGTGATGAAGCAACAGCAGGAGGTGAGTTACAGCCTCCTGCTGTTGCTTAGCAACAGCTCCCAGCATGCAAAAAGGGCATGCTGGGAGCTGTAGTTATGCAACAGCAGGAGGCAGACCACCACAACTCCCAGCATTCCCTTATGGGCATGCTGGGACTTATGGTTTTGCAACAGCTGGAGGCACATTTTTTCTATGGAAAAGTGTACCTTCAGCTGTTGTATAACTACAACTCCCAGCTTGCACAAACAGCTAAAGTGCATGCTGGGAGTTGTAGTGGTGCATCTGCTGGTTGCATAACTACAACTCCCAGCATGCCCGTTGGCTGTCGGTGACTGCTGAGAGTTGTAGTTTTGCAACAGCTGAAGGCACACTGGTTGTGAAACTTAGTTTTTTTTTTACCTAACTCATTGTTTCACGACCGGTGTGCCTCCAGCTGTTGCAAACTACAACTCCCAGCAGTCACCTTACACCATGCACCGTACATGCTGGGAGTTGTAGTTTTGCAACAGCTGGAGGCACACTGGTTTTGAAACACTGAGTAAGGTCACAAACTCCGTGATACATAACCAGTGTGCCTACAGCTGTTGCAAAACTAAAACTCTCAGCATGTACAGTCTGTCAGCGCATGCTGGGAGTTGTAGTTTTGCAACAGCTGGATGTCCCCCCCCCCAATGTGAACGTACAGGGTACACTCACATGGGCGGAGGATTACAGTAAGTATCGGGCTGCAAGTTTGAGCTGCAGCAAATTTTCTGCAACAGCTCAAACTGCCAGCGAGAAACTACTGTGAACCCCCGCCCGTGCGACTGTACCCTAAAAACACTACACTACACTACCACAAAAAATAAAATAAAAAGTAAAAAACACTACATATACACATACCCCTACACAGCCCCCCTCCCCTCCCCAATAAAAATGAAAAACGTCTGGTACGCCACGGTTTCCAAAACGGAGCCTCCAGCTGTTGCAAAACAACAACTCCCAGTATTGTCAGATAGCCGTTGACTGTCCAGGCATGCTGGGAGTTTTGCAACAGCTGGAGGCACCCTGTTTGGGAATCACTGGCGTAGAATACCCCTATGTCCACCCCTATGCAATCCCTAATTTAGGCCTCAAATGCGCATGGCGCTCTCACTTTGGAGCCCTGTCGTATTTCAAGGCAACAGTTAAGGGTCACATATGGGGTATCGCCGTACTCGGGAGAAATTGGGCTTCAAATTTTGGGGGGTATTTTCTGCTTTAACCCTTTGTATAAATGTAAATTTTTTGGGAAACCAAGCATTTTAGGTAAATTTTTTTATTTTTTTTTACATATGCAAAAGTCGTGAAACACCTGTAGGGTATTAAGGTTCACTTAACCCCTTGTTACATTCCCCGAGGGCTCTAGTTTCCAAAATGGTATGCCATGTGGGGTTTTTTTGCGGTCCTGGCACCATAGGGGCTTCCTAAATGCGGCATGCCCCCAGAGCAAAATTTGCTTTCAAAAAGCCAAATGTGACTCCTTCTCTTCTGAGACCTGTAGTGCGCCAACAGAGCACTTTTCACCCCCATATGGGGTGTTTTCTGAATCAGGAGAAATTGGGCTTCAAATTTTGGGGGGTATTTTCTGCTTTAACCCTTTGTATAAATGTAAATTTTTTGGGAAACCAAGCATTTTAGGTAAATTTTTTTATTTTTTTTTTACATATGCAAAAGTCGTGAAACACCTGTAGGGTATTAAGGTTCACTTTACCCCTTGTTACGTTCCCCGAGGGGTCTAGTTTCCAAAATGGTATGCCATGTGGTTTTTTTTTGCTGTCCTGGCACCATAGGGGCTTCCTAAATGCGGCATGCCCCCAGAGCAAAATTTCCTTCAAAAAAGCCAAATGTGACTCCTTCTCTTCTGAGACCTGTAGTGCGCCAGCAGAGCACTTTTCACCCCCATATGGGGTGTTTTCTGAATCGGGAGAAATTGGGCTTCAAATTTTGGGGGGTATTTTCTGCTATTACCCTTTTTAAAAATGTAAAACTTTAGGGAAACCAAGCATTTTAGGTAAAAAAAATATATATTTTTTTTACATATGCAAAAGTCGTGAATCACCTGTGGGGTATTAAGGTTCACATTACCCCTTGTTACGTTCCCCGAGGGGTCTAGTTTCCAAAATGGTATGCCATGTGTTTTTTTTTGCTGTTCTGGCACCATAGGGGCTTCCTAAATGCAACATGCCCCCCAAAAACCATTTGACGCTCCTTCCCTTCTGAGCCCTCTTCTGCGCCCGCCGAACAATTAACATAGACATATGAGGTATGTGCTTACTCGAGAGAAATTGGGTTTCAAATACAAGTAAAAATTTTCTCCTTTTTACCCCTTGCAAAAATTCAAAAATTGGGTCTACAAGAACATGCGAGTGTAAAAAATGAAGATTGTGAATTTTCTCCTTCACTTTGCTGCTATTCCTGTGAAACCCGTAAAGGGTTAAAACGCTTACTGAATGTCATTTTGAATACTTTCGGGGGTGCAGTTTTTATAATGGGGTAATTTATGGGGTATTTCTAATATGAAGACCCTTCAAATCCACTTCAAACCTGAACTGGTCCCTGAAAAAAAAGCGAGTTTCAAAATTTTGTGAAAAATTGGAAAATTGCTGCGGAACTTTGAAGCCCTCTGGTGTCTTCCAAAAGTAAAAACTCATCAATTTTATGATGCAAACATAAAGTAGACATATTGTATATGTGAATAAAAAAAAAAATTATTTGGAATATCCATTTTCCTTACAAGCAGAGAGCTTCAAAGTTAGAAAAATGCAAAATTTTCTAATTTTTCATCAAATTTTGGGATTTTTCACCAAGAAAGGGTGCAAGTTACCAAAAAATTTTACCACTACGTTAAAGTAGAATATGTCACGAAAAAACAATCTCGGAATCAGAATGATAACTAAAAGCATCCCAGAGTTATTAATGTTTAAAGTGACAGTGGTCAGATTTGCAAAAAATGGCCGAGTCCTTAAGGTGAAAAAGGGCTCAGTCCTTAAGGGGTTAAAGTATACCCTTACAGCAGCAGCTTCTTCATCTGTTGTAAAACTACAACTCCCAACACGCTCAGACAGTTGCAGGCTATTCGGCTGTTGCAAAACTACAACCCCCATCATGCCCAGACAGTTGTACGCTCCGCAGTTGTTGCAAAACCACAACTCCCAGCATGCCTTAGGCCAGTGCTTTCCAAACAGTGTCTCCTTCGGCTTTCTGGGCATGCTGGGAGTTGTAGTTTTGCAACAGCTGGAGGCACACTGTTTGGAAAAAAGTACCTTAAGCTTTTCAGCTATTGTATAACTAACAACCTAGTGCATTCCCTAACAGCAGCAGCTTCTCCAGCTGTTGCAATACTACAACTCCCAGCATGCCCAGACAATTGCTGGCTCTATAGCTGTTGCTGTTGCAAAACTACAACCCCAAGCATGTCAAGACAGCCGTAGGCTTTTCAGCTGTTGCCAAACTAACTGAAAGCATGCCCTTCCAGCAGCTTCACTTGTTGCAAAACCACAACTCCCAGCATGGCCAGAAAACAGCAGGTTCTATAGCTGTTGCGAAACTACTACTCCCACCATGACCTGACAGCCATAGGCTTACCAGCTGTTGCAAAACTACCACCCCCAGCATCCACAGACAGCCGTACACTCGAGTGTTAAAAAACCACAGCTCCCAGCATGCATTAGACCAGTGTTTTCCAATCAATGTGTCTCCAGCTGTTGCAACACTACAACTCCCAGCATGACCCGACAACTGCAGTTTGTATAGCTGTTGCAATGCTAACCTACAGCTTGCCCTAAAAGCTTATTTAACTGTTCCAGAAATACAACTCCCAGCATATCCTAACAGCTGTAGGCTTTCCTGATGTTGCAAAACTACAACTCTCGTCATGCCTAGACAACAGCAAGTTCTACAGCTGTTGCAAAACTACAACCCCCAGCATGCCCAGACAGTCACGTTCTCTTCAGTAGCTACAAAACCACAACTCCCAGCATGCCCTGACTGCCTTAGACTTTCCAGCTGTTGCAAAACTAACAATTTACCGCACTCCCTGACGGCAGCAGCTTCTCAAGCTGTTGCAAAACTACAACTCTCAGCATGCCCGGACAGTCATGTTCTCTTCAGTAGCTACAAAACCACAACTCCCAGCATGCCCTGACTGCCTTAGACTTTCCAGCTGTTGCAAAACTAACAATTTACCGCACTCCCTGACGGCAGCAGCTTCTCAAGCTGTTGCAAAACTACAACTCTCAGCATGCCCGGACAACAGCAGCTTCTATAGCTGTTGCAAAACCTTTAAAGGGGTACTCCGGTGGAAAACTTTTTTATTTATTTATTTATTTATTTTTTTTTTAAATCAACTGGTGCCAGAAAGTTAAACAGATTTATATATTACTTCTAAATCCTTCCAGTACTTATTAGCAGCTGTATACTACAGAGGAAGTTCTTTTCTTTTGGGATTTCTTTTCTGTCACAGTGCTCTTGGCTGACACCTCTGTCCATTTTAGGAACTGTCCAGGGCAGGAGAGGTTTGCTATGGGGATTTTCTACTTCTCTGGAAAGTTCCTGGCATGAACAGAGGTGTAAGCTGAGAGAACTGTGGTCAGGCAGAAAGGAAATTAAAAAAGAAAAGAACTTCCTGTGGAGCATACAGCCGCTAATAATTACTGGAAGGATTAAGATTTTTTTTAATAGAAGTAATTTACAAATCTAGAAGAAGAAAGCAGGTAGATGCCAACTAGAGATGAGCGAACTTACAGTAAATTCGATGAGTCACGAACTTCTCGGCTCAGCAGTTGATGCATTCCTAGGAAAGAGCCTCCTAGGACTGTATCCACCTTTTCCAGCCCACCGGAGCACCTGAAAGCTGAACTAATTTATGCAGGAAAAGTCATCAACTGCCGAGGCGAGAAGTTTGTGACGAATCAAATTTACTGTAAGTTCGCTCATCTCTAATGGCAACGGATAAGAAACTTCCCCTTTATTTTCATCACGTTAAAAGCATTGACATGGAGAGACTTCAATAAGACACATGGATAAAATCCTTGGAATAAGCGGCAGGCATGACGCGTTTCAGGCCAAATGCATCTGATGAAAGGTCCCATGACCTGAAACGCGTCATGCCTGGCGCTTATTCCAAGGATTTTATCCATGTGTCTTATTGAAGTCTCTCCATGTCAATGCTTTTAACGTGATGAAAATAAAGGGGAAGTTTCTTATCCGTTGGCATCTGCCTGCTTGGAGGATTATTTTGCCGTGCGGTGACCGGGTGAGCTGACAATTTGCTATTTTGCTAATTTACATTTCTGTTTAAAGGGGTACTCCGGTGAAAAACTTTAATCAACTGGTGCCAGAAAGTTAAACAGATTTGGAAATTACGTCTATAAAAAAAAATCTTAATCCTTCCAGTACTTATTAGCTGCTGAATACTACAGAGGAAATTATTTTCCGTTTGACACACAGAGCTCTCTGCTGACATCATGACCACAGTGCTCTCTGCTGACATCTCTGTCCATTTTTAGGAACTGTCCAGAGTAAAAGGACAGAACATATGCTGCTCTGGACAGAGATGTCAGCAGAGAGCACTGTGCTCATGATGTCAGCAGAAAGCTCTGTGTTTCAAATGGAAAAGAATTTCCACTGTAGTATTCAGCAGCTAATAAGTACAGGAAGGATTAAGATTTTTTTAATAGAAGTAATTTACAAATCTGTTTAACTTTCTGGCACCGATTTATTTATTTATTTTTTTAAAATAAGTTTTCCACCGGAGTATCCCTTTAACCCCCAGCATGCCCAGCTATAGGCTTTCCAGCTGTTGCAGAACTAACTTTTAGCATGCCCTTATGCAGGAGCCTATTCAACTTTTGCAAAACGACATTTGCCCAGACCTTTGCAAGCTATTTACCTGTTGCAACACTACAACTCCCAGCATGCCCAGACAGTCTTATGCTCTTCAGTTGTCACTAAACCTCCCAGCATGCCCTGATCGTTTTGCAATAGCTGTAAAGCCTACGTCGATCAGGGCATGCTGGGAGGTTTCGTGACAACTGAAGAGCATAAGGCTGTGAGGGCATGCTGGGAGTTGTTGTTTTGCAACAGCAATAGAACCTGCTGTTGTGTGGACATGCTGGGAGTTGCAGTGTTGCAACAGCTGGAGAAGCTGCTGTCAGGAAAGTTGTTCGTTTTGCAATAGCTGTAAAGCCTACGTCGAACAACTTTCCGGACAGCAGCTTCTCCAGCTGTTGCAACACTGCAACTCCCAGCATGCCCACACAACAGCAGGTTCTATAGCTGTTGCAAAACAACAACTCCCAGCATGCCCTAGCAGCCTTAGGCTTTCCATCTATTGCAAAACTAACAACTTGCAGCATTCCTAGACAGCGGCAGCTTCTCCAGCTGTTGAAAAACTACAACTCCCAGCATGCCCAGAAACACTTGTCTGTGTTTACTATATGAAGGGATAACGCTTTGCTGACATTTACGGTTGACACAGTACATGGCGTCTATTTTAGTACGTACCAGGATATGGGGGGGGGGGGGGGGGTGGACGTAGCGCACGGGGGACGTTCGGTCTATATTTGTAGTCATCCATATATGTAGAGAGAAATACGCCTTAGGTCACGCCCAGCCCTGTGGGTATATGTGACCGGCAGAGCCCTGAGGGGGAGAACGATGGAGGCTCAGACGGAGGGGACGGAGACCTTCACCATGTCTCCTCCGGGACTGACGGACACGGGTGACGGCTACGACCTTCAGGAAGAAACCACTGCAGATCATCCTGGTATATCCTGGGCAAGAATTTATTCTAAATTTGAGTGCTTCCATCTGTTGCAAAACTACAACTCCCAGCATGCCCGGACAGCCTTCGGCTGTCCGGGCATGCTGGGAGTTGTAGTTTAGCAACAGCTGAAGGCACACTGGTTGTCAAACACTGGCCTATTTTAATATATTTGTTGTTGTTTACTATATCGCCATGTTGTTGCTTCGATATGCAGGGAGGTGGTGGGAGATCTGTCATTACTACTTAATATATGTTTGGCGCAGTCAAGCGGCTTATGGAAAGATAAACATGACTTCCAGTGACCAGATGTCACTGATGACATCACGCCTGTAAATGAGTCGCCGATGTGTCACCGCCGGGCTCGGAGGATTCTTAATTTATCACAACATAGATGTCCAGAGGATGTAGCATAACGAATAATAGTAATAATAATAGTAATAATAATAATAGTAATAATAATAGTAATAATAATAGTAGTAATAATAGTAATAATAATAGTAGTAATAATAGTAGTAATAATAGTAATAGTAGTAATAATAGTAATAGTAGTAATAGTAGTAGTAGTAATAGTAGTAATAGTAATAGTAGTAATAATAGTAATAGTAGTAATAATAGTAATAGTAATAATAATAAAATAATGATGATAATAATAATGATGATAAAATAAAAATAGTGATGATAAAATAAAAATAGTGATGATAAAATAAAAATAGTGATGATAAAATAAAAATAGTGATGATAAAATAAAAATAGTGATGATAAAATAAAAATAGTGATGATAAAATAAAAATTGTGATAATAAAAATATAAAAATAATTAATAATGCAATATTAGAGATGAGCGACTTACAGTAAATTCGATTAGTCACAAACTTCTCGGCTCGGCAGTTGATGACTTATCCTGCATAAATTAGTTCAGCTTTCAGGTGCTCCGCTGGGCTGGAAAAGGTGGATACAGTTTTAGGAAAGAGTCTCCTAGGACGGTATCCACCTTTTCCAGCCCATCGGAGCACCTGAAAGCTGAACTAATTTATGCAGGAAAAGTCATCAACTGCCGAGCCGAGAAGTTTGTGACTAATCGAAATTACTGTAAGTTCGCTCATCTCTATATAATTTAATAAAAATATAATATAATAAAAATAATAAATAATATAATATAAAATTATATATATATAATAATTTTTTTTAAATATTTTTTTTATTTTTTTTTACTTTTTATGTCCCCATTTAGATCAATCACTCAACTGCTAATGCTGTTCCGTGCTGTGCATATTCATAGCACCGATCAGTATAATCAGCAATCTACTTGCATGGTCTATTAGAAGGTGTAAATGGTGATTGTGGGTGATGAGCACAGATCCCTCAAAAGCAATAAGGAGCATCAGGATTCTACAGGGTTTAAGTTAGGAGGATCCCTGGAAGATGCTGCTCTCCAGGTTTACAAAAAACAGCTGATTTCTCCCAAAAACAGCACCACACCTGTACTTAGGTTGTGTGTGGTATTACAACTTGGCTTCATTAACTTCAGTGGAACTGAACTGCAATACCACACACATGAGGACAAGTGTGGTGCTGTGTATGGGGGCCATCTGACTTTCCACACAATGTCGGGAGAGCGAGGGGTCGGGCATTTGGCTGATTGTTGTCTACAATAGAGTTCAGCTTGTGGTGACAGTACACATGATTCAGTGTCTGCAGGTTCAGACAGCTTTGATCTATCGTGTATGTACTATTCCTACAGTATAGCGTCCTTTTATGCATTAATTGACTTTCCATTCAGTGAAGGAAACTAAACTTTACCAAATTTATTCTTCATCTTTTATAGAACTGGAAGAGAAGAAGAAAAAGGAGGCCCTGTTGGAGAAACGTAAAGAACTGAAACATGACAAGAAAGCGAGGGCGATGGCTTCCAGGACAAAGGACAACTTCAGGGGCTACAATGGGATCCCGGTGGAAGAAAAACCCAAGAAGCGATCTAGTGTGGACCAAAATAGCAACATCGAGAACAACGAGTACCTGACAGAAGAAGAAATGTACGAGTATTCCCAGAGCGAGTCCGAGCAGGAGGAGGAACCGGAGCCGCCTCCACCACCAGCAAAAAAACTAAAGCTTTCCAATGTGAAGAGGCCTCCACCACCACCAGCCATGAACTTCGAAGAGCTGCTGCGGCTCGCTGCAAAAAAGCAACATGAGCCAGTGGAAATCGTAAAACCTGTGAAAATGAACGACGAGCGACCAAGAACCGCGGAGGAACTCCGAGAAATTGAGTTCTTGGAGCGGAAAAACCACAAACCTTCAAAAAGCAATGGCCAAATTGTAAAAGTTAGCAAAAGCTCCTCAGATAAGCCAGATAAACATTCCTCCTCCAAGGGAAGTCATTCCGAAAACCAGAAGCAGAAGAGCAGCAGCTCCTCAAAAAGTGGTCACCACGACAAAGCTCGGAGTGGAGAAAATGAGACGGTAAAAAAAACTTCTGAGGTGAAGCACAAACCCGAGAAACACTCGTCGTCCTCTCATAGTAAAAGCTCTAAGGTGCCTTCAAGTGGAAATCCCAAACCTTCATCCAGCAGAGAACCTGGTGCTAAACAGTCTTCATCTTCCAGACCAGATATGAACGTGAGTGTGAACGGAAAACTTCAGGGTAGTTCCCGACCAAGCGGCACAAGCTCAAGTTCTATGAAATCTGGAAAACCATTGGTAAACACTGGGGAAAGTTCCATGCGGCCGTCTGGTGGATCTACCTCTTCGAGGCCATCTGGTGGATCAAGTTCTTCACAACCGTTTGGTGGGTCAAGCTCTTCGCGGCCGTCTGGTGGATCTAGTTCTTCACAGCCGTCTGGTGGATCAACATCTTCGCGGCCGTCTGGGGGATCAACCTCATCGAGGCCATCTGGTGGATCTAGCTCTTCGCGGCCATCTGGTGGATCAAGCTCTTCGCGGCCGTCTGGTGGATCAAGCTCTTCGAGACCATCTGGTGGATCTACTTCTTCAATGCCATCTGGTGGATCTAGCTCTTCACGGCCTTCTGGATCCTCTAGTTCTGTACGCGCATCAGGTGCAGCTGTTACACCTTCCCCCCGACCAACAAGTAGTTCCATTTCCTCTAAACCTTCCAGTAGCTCCAGTTCTGTTCGCCCCTCTAGTTCAGCGCGGCCCACAAGTGGGTCTGGATCGGTCAAACCTCAAAGCAGCTCTAGCTCATCTCGTCCCAGCAGCAGCTCAGGTTCTGCACGTCCATCCGGTATGTCTGGATCTAGTCGACCGTCTGCTGGAAATCCCTTAACCAATAGTAAACCTAAAAGCGCCCCATCAGGCAAAGAAGGGTCTTCAGTGCGACCAAATGGAGGACCCACTTTGAGTTCTTCTAAACTTGCAGCTAATTCTGGCCCTGGAAGGCCAGGCAGTCATCCATCGATGGCACCCGGGTCAAAGCCCAAATGTACTGTGGTAGCTGAAACCATTTCATCCAAAAACTTTGTTCCTAAATCTAGTAATGGACCAGTAAATGGGGTGAGACCTGGACAAGTAAATGGTGTTCGACCTGGACCCACAAATGCAATGAGACCGGGACAACCTAATGGAATGAGACCGGGACCTGTAAATGGAATGAGACCGGGGCAAGCGAATGGAATGAGACCTGGACCACCACCAGGACACAGACCAATGGCTCGCCCACCAGGTAGTCAAATTTTTTATTGGAAAGATTTATTTTTATTTTCTGCTTTGGTATCCATAATACTTCGCAGAGGTTTATGGTTACGCTCCTTGATTCATGATGTTCACATGTCCACTCCACAATGACGAGTATTTGTCCCTTACAGTAGGGTGGTACCAATGCTTATGTAAGAACCTGAACTACAACATCATCACCTATCAGATCCCTCCTGCTAGCTCCCAGACTCCTCCACTTCTATCTGTATACTGCTGCTATCTCTATGGGATCAGGATATATAGTAGTTATACACCCATCCAGTTCTATCTGTATACTGCTGCTATAGGATCAGGATATATAGTAGTTATATACATCCCCTCCATCTCTATCTGTATACTGCTGCTATCTCTATGGGATCAGGATATATAGTAGTTATACTCCTCCCCTCCAGCTCTATCTGTATACTGCTGCTGCTGCAGGATCAGGATATATAGTAGTTATACACCTCCCTTTCAGTTCTTTCTGTATACTGCTGCTATCTCTATGGGATCAGGATATATAGTAGTTATACACCCATCCAGCTCTATCTGTATACTGCTGCTATAGGATCAGGATATATAGTAGTTATATACATCCCCTCCATCTCTATCTGTATACTGCTGCTATCTCTATGGGATCAGGATATAAAATAGTTATTCACCCCTCCCCCTCCAGCTCTATCTGTATACTGCTGCTATAGGATCAGGATATATAGTAGTTATATACATCCCCTCCATCTCTATCTGTATACTGCTGGTATCTATGGGATCAGGATATAAAATAGCTATTCACCCCTCCCCCTTCAGCTCTATCTGTATACTGCTGCTGTCTCTAAAGTTGCAGGATATATAGTAGTTATCCACCCCCCCCCCCTCCCCCAAGAGCTTTCTGTATACTGCTGCTATCTCTATGGGATCAAGATATATAGTAGTTATACTCCTCACATCCAGCTCTATCTGTATACTGCTGCTATCTCTATGGGATCAGGATATATAGTAGTTATACACCTCCCCTCCAGCTCTATCTGTATACTGCTGCTATCCCTATGGGATCAGGATATATAGTAGTTATACACTGCCCCTCCAGCTGTCTGTATACTGCTGCTATCCCTATGGGATCAGGATATATAGTAGTTATACACCCCTGAAGCTGTGTTCACACTTATTATTTTATTTATTTATTTTTTTTTTCCTGCTGTGATTTCCTTAACATTGCGACAAATATTGTGGTATGTTACCCCAATTGTGCAATAAAAAAAATTTTTTACCGCGATTTTGGAACGTCACAATAAAAAGGGCAGTAAAAATTAGTGACCAATGCAATGTGACAGCCCAAAGACTTTAAAGAGTTCTGTAGTAAAAGATAACTTATCCCCTATCCGAAGGAGGTGGAATAAGTTATAGATCGCAGGGCGGTCCGACCGGTGGGACCCCCAATTATCTCCTGAACAGGGCCCCGGCAGCCTGCTGGGAGGGGGCCTGCTGACTCCCACACGGAGCGGCGGCCGACACTCTTCCTCCATATATCCCATAGAGATACATGGAGGGGACGTGTAGGTTGAGGCTTCCTGTGGGGGTCGGAACGACCACGCAGACTTCCAGGGCCCTATTCAGGAGATCGCGGGGGGGGGGGGGGGGGATAGGGATAAGTTATTTTTCAATGCACTACTCCTTTAATAAAACATCTCAACACCAGAGGAGGCGCTATAGAGGACTGTCAGGCTTCAGTATAACCAGTATCTTTATCGATCTCCATGTAGTAAGTGTCGCCTGTTTTTTTTTTTGCAGTTCCCAATCTGCCGCCCATAACCAGCTCCTACAAACGAAGAATCGACGACGAGGAGGATGAGTACGACTCCGAAATGGAAGACTTCATCGATGACGGAGGGGAATCTCAGGACGAGATTTCACAGCACATCCGAGAAATATTCGGCTACGACAGAACAAGGTAAGTGGAGGCATCTGCTAGTATTTTCCAACCAGGGTGCCTCCAGCTGTTGCAAGACTTATTACTTGTAAGACCTTATTGAGCTTCGGGTCAGGTGTAGGACAAAGTCAAACTGCAGAATCTAAGGCATTGTTCACCAACCAGGGTACCTACAGCTATTGCAGAACTACAACTCCCAGCATGTCCGGACAGCCTTCGGCTGTCCGGGCTTGCTAGGAGTTGTAGTTTTGCAACAGCTGGAGGCACCCTGGTTGGTTAACACTGCTTTATGCATAGATTAAATCACTGTGTCCTGCTATTTCCAGGTACAAGGACGAGAGCGACTACGCCTTGCGATACATGGAGAGCTCCTTCCGAGAACAGCAAAAAGAGGAGGCGAGAAGGTATGTCCTATGTCTAGTTCATACTGCGGAATTTGTGTTTTTTTTCCAGCACTGACGGGGTTATCTTTACACGAGACAATCCCGTTATGTTGAACCAGTGAAAACATGACTGTGCGTTTGTCTCTCTATACACTTCTACGCTCAGCATGCACATGTTTTCAAGAGGATCGGACAGAGCCTTCTTCCCCATACACATTACATGGCATGTGTCAGGCAAACTTGCAGAACCAAAGGACCAACATAAAGTTCGGTTTACATTGTGTTGTGTGGTTGCTATGGCGGTGCTGCCCATCAACACTAAAAACCCCTTCACGACCTACACAGCATATGTAGTTACGTCATGTACTGGCTCAGGGACTATGAAGTAAGCTCTGGAGCTGAGCAATAGCATTGATCAGTATAAGCAATTCAATGATTGCTTAGAATGGTTCCCTATGGGAACTTAACCCCCTTAACGACGAAGGGCGTACCTGTATGCCCTCGTCACGCTTCCTTTCTATAACACTGTGTCAGGAGCTGACCCCTTAGTCATAGCGGGTCGGTCCCAGTGGCTATTACCAGACATCATCGATCCCGGAGATACCCGGCATTAACCCCTTAGACGCCACGATCAAAGTTAATTGCGGCGTCTAAAATAAAATAAAAAAGTCCCGGCAGCTCAGCGGAGCTGATCGGGACCAACGTGGTAAAACGTGGTATTCCGATCAGCTGAGAGGATGGCGGGAGGGCCCTTACCTGCCGCCTCTGTGTCCAATCATTGCTAGGTTGCTCCAGGCAGTCTTGGCAGCCTGGAGTAATCGAGCACTGATAACACTGATCAATGCTATGCAATGGCATAGCATTGAATAGTGTATGCAATCCAAGGACTATAAAATGGTTTGGGGGAAAAAAAGGTTAATGTGAATTAACCCCTTCCCTAATAAAAGTTGGAATCCCCCCCCCCCCCCCTTTCCCATAAAAAAAAATGTGTATGTGTATATATATATATATATATATATATATATATATATATATATATATATATATATATATATATATATATATATATATATATATATATATATATATATATATATATATAATATTTTTATTTATTAGTGTGTATGTATACAAAAATAAACATGTGGTAATGCCGCGTGCGTAAATGTCCGAAATATAAAAATATTATGTTAATTTAACCACCACACGGTCAATGGAGTTTGAGGGTTCAAAAGAGGACAATTTTGAGCAAACTTGTGTTCTTCCTAATTATTCATTTTTATTTATTTATTTTTTATTATTGGTGAATAAAACAAATTGTGTTTAATTTTTTTATTTTTTATTTTGTTTTTCACTTACGGCACATTTTGTGGTAAAATGAGTACGTCAGAGGTATACATTACATAGCTCATAGGGCTTTCTAATGTGTCTTATTTTCCCTGCAGCCTACGGTTAGGCATACAGGAAGACCTGGAGGAGCTGAGGCGTGAAGAGGAGGAACTAAAGAGAAAAACTAAACCCACTAAAAAGCTAAAACAGCGATAGCACCTGCCAAACCCAGCACAGACATTTTCACATCATGGACGTTCCTTGCATAAAAAAAGAAGAAAAAAATATATAAATAAAATGAAATATCCTTTTTAAAAAAAGAAAAATCTAGATATGAACTACTGGAATATTCTAGTTGTCAAATTTTTATTTTTTTTTCACCTTTTTTGCCACAGTATCGCAGGTCAAAACTGGATCAATCATGACACGGTGAAGCGCTTGGTTTCTATTTTCTTTTATAACTATATATTAAATATGGATCGTGTTCTGAGAACGGAAAGATCAATAAATTATTTGTACAATAAAAGAGGATTTATGAACTTTTCCCCTTTCCGTATTATGAATTTTGTAGTTTTTTTTCCCCCATGTCATTGAATATTAAGTATAATATAGATCTCTCCCGGTACAGATGTTTGTGACGCCTATGTAAGGTTTTTTTTATAACTAGGGTTGTCTGCAATCCTTAAGTGCACTTACCACATGTTACTAGATTGTCTGCTGAAGAATCACCGAACCGGAAATACAACTTGATGGAATATAATATCACAATAAAAAATGTGCAGAGATTCCTGTTCAGCAGCATGTTCTGTAGTCTCCTCATCACGTCAAGTACGTCAGAGGTATACAGCGCCATTGTCCACCTTATCACCATTCTACATATACAGGGGAATTACTGTGTACATACATTACATTACTTATCCTGTACTGATCCTGAGTTATATCCTGTATTATACTCCAGAGCTGTACTCACTATTCTGCTGGTGGGGTCACTGTGTACATACATTACATGACTTAGCCTGTACTGATCCTGACTTATATCCTGTATTTGACTGTCCCTGCATGCTGGGAGTTGTAGTTTTGCAACAGCTGGAGGCACATTGGATGGGAAACACTTCTTTAGATTCTGCAGCTTGACTTTGTCCTAGGCCTGGCCAGAAGCCCAATAAGGTCCTAGGCTGAAGCTATTGGACACTTGTGCAAAGCCTTTGGCTGTCCTGGCATGCTGAGAGTTGTAGTTTTGCACCCTGGTTGGGATATACTGCATTAGGGTATATTCATATAAGGCAAGTACCTTGCAGACTACAAAGCTGCTTCATAAATATGAATTACAGTAATGTAAAATACTCCTCCAGTCCACAGCCTCTGACTATAAACCAGAATATACAGGTCAAGAAGGTGGTCACATGGTGTTAAAGATTGCACTACGATTTAATGACCGATAGAACACTGTCCCAATGACATGCTGACCTATCCGTGCTCGGACAGGCAGGTCCCAATTCATAGATAGTACTAGGTGTTTGGTGCAGTGTATGAGGTGTGAGGACAGGTGTTTGGTGCAGTGTGAGGTGTGAGGACAGGTGTTTGGTGCAGTGTATGAGGTGTGAGGACAGGTGTTTGGTGCAGTGTATGAGGTGTGAGGACAGGTGTTTGGTGCAGTGTATGAGGTGTGAGGACAGGTGTTTGGTGCAGTGTATGAGGTGTGAGGACAGGTGTTTGGTGCAGTGTATGAGGTCAGGTGTATGAGGTGTGAGGACAGGTGTTTGGTGCAGTGTATGAGGTGTGAGGACAGGTGTTTGGTGCAGTGTATGAGGACAGGTGTTTGGTGCAGTGTATGAGGACAGGTGTTTGGTGCAGTGTTTGAGGACAGGTGTTTGGTGCAGTGTATGAGGTGTGAGGACAGGTGTTTGCAGTGTATGAGGTGTGAGGACAGGTGTTTGGTGCAGTGTGTGAGGACAGGTGTTTGGTGCAGTGTATGAGGTGTGAGGACAGGTGTTTGGTGCAGTGTATGAGGTGTGAGGACAGGTGTTTGGTGCAGTGTATGAGGTGTGAGGACAGGTGTTTGGTGCAGTGTATGAGATGTGAGGACAGGTGTTTGGTGCAGTGTATGAGGTGTGAGGACAGGTGTTTGGTGCAGTGTATGAGGTGTGAGGACAGGTGTTTGGTGCAGTGTATGAGGTGTGAGGACAGGTGTTTGGTGCAGTGTGTGAGGACAGGTGTTTGTTGCAGTGTATGAGGTGTGATGACAGGTGTTTGGTGCAGTGTATGAGGTGTGAGGACAGGTGTTTGGTGCAGTGTATGAGGTGTGAGGACAGGTGTTTGGTGCAGTGTATGAGGTGTGAGGACAGGTGTTTGCAGTGTATGAGGTGGGAGGACAGGTGTTTGGTGCAGTGTGTGAGGTGGGAGGACAGGTGTTTGGTGCAGTGTATGAGGTGTGAGGACAGGTGTTTGGTGCAGTGTATGAGGTGTGAGGACAGGTGTTTGGTGCAGTGTATGAGGTGTGAGGACAGGTGTTTGGTGCAGTGTGTGAGGACAGGTGTTTTGTGCAGTGTGTGAGGACAGGTGTTTGGTGCAGGGTGTGATGACAGGTGTTTGGTGCAGTGTATGAGGTGTGAGGACAGGTGTTTGGTGCAGTGTATGAGGTGTGAGGACAGGTGTTTGGTGCAGTGTATGAGATGTGAGGACAGGTGTTTGGTGCAGTGTGTGAGGACAGGTGTTTGGTGCAGTGTATGAGGTGTGAGGACAGGTGTTTGGTGCAGTGTATGAGGTGTGAGGACAGGTGTTTGGTGCAGTGTATGAGGTGTGAGGACAGGTGTTTGGTGCAGTGTGTGAGGACAGGTGTTTGGTGCAGCGTGTGAGTGCAGTGTATGAGGACAGGTGTTTGGTGCAGTGTATGAGGTGTGAGGACAGGTGTATGAGGTGTTTGGTGCAGTGTGTGAGGTGTGAGGACAGGTGTTTGGTGCAGTGTGTGAGGTGTGAGGACAGGTGTTTGGTGCAGTGTGTGAGGTGTGAGGACAGGTGTTTGGTGCAGTGTATGAGGTGTGAGGACAGGTGTTTGGTGCAGTGTGTGAGGACAGGTGTTTGGTACAGTGTGTGAGGTGTGAGGACAGGTGTTTGGTGCAGTGTGTGAGGTGTTTGGTGCAGTGTATGAGGTGTGAGGACAGGTGTTTGGTGCAGTGTATGAGGTGTGAGGACAGGTGTTTGGTGCAGTGTATGAGGTGTGAGGACAGGTGTTTGGTGCAGTATCTGAGGGCAGGTTTCGGTACAGTGTCTCAGGTGTTCGGTGCAGTATCTGAGGGCAGGTTTCGGTACAGTGTCTCAGGTGTTCGGTGCAGTATCTGAGGGCAGGTTTCGGTACAGTGTCTCAGGTGTTCGGTGCAGTATCTGAGGGCAGGTTTCGGTACAGTGTCTCAGGTGTTCGGTGCAGTATCTGAGGGCAGGTTTCGGTGCAGTATCTGAGGGCAGTGTTCGGTACAGTATCTCAGGTGTTCGGTGCAGTGTCTCAGGTGTTCGGTGCAGTATCTGAGGGCAGGTTTCGGTGCAGTATCTGAGGGCAGTGTTCGGTACAGTATCTCAGGTGTTCGGTGCAGTGTCTCAGGTGTTCGGTGCAGTATCTGAGGGCAGGTTTCGGTACAGTGTCTCAGGTGTTCGGTGCAGTATCTGAGGGCAGGTTTCGGTACAGTGTCTCAGGTGTTTGGTGCAGTATCTGAGGACAGGTTTCGGTACAGTGTCTCAGGTGTTCGGTGCAGTATCTGAGGGCAGGTTTCGGTACAGTGTCTCAGGTGTTCGGTGCAGTATCTGAGGGAAGGTTTCGGTGCAGTGTCTCAGGTGTTCGGTGCAGTATCTGAGGGAAGGTTTCGGTGCAGTGTCTCAGGTGTTTGGTGCAGTATCTGAGGGCAGGTTTCGGTGCAGTGTCTCAGGTGTTTGGTGCAGTATCTGAGGGCAGGTTTCGGTGCAGTGTCTCAGGTGTTTGGTGCAGTATCTGAGGGCAGGTTTCGGTACAGTGTCTCAGGTGTTCGGTGCAGTATCTGAGGGCAGGTTTCGGTACAGTGTCTCAGGTGTTCGGTGCAGTATCTGAGGGCAGGTTTCGGTACAGTGTCTCAGGTGTTCGGTGCAGTATCTGAGGGCAGGTTTCGGTGCAGTGTCTCAGGTGTTCGGTGCAGTATCTAAGGGCAGGTTTCGGTACAGTGTCTCAGGTGTTCGGTGCAGTATCTGAGGGCAGGTTTCGGTGCAGTGTCTCAGGTGTTCGGTGCAGTATCTAAGGGCAGGTTTCGGTACAGTGTCTCAGGTGTTCGGTGCAGTATATGAGGGCAGGTTTCGGTGCAGTGTCTCAGGTGTTCGGTGCAGTATATGAGGGCAGGTTTCGGTGCAGTGTCTCAGGTGTTCGGTGCAGTATCTGAGGGCAGGTTTCGGTACAGTGTCTCAGGTGTTCGGTGCAGTATCTGAGGGCAGGTTTCGGTACAGTGTCTCAGGTGTTTGGTGCAGTATCTGAGGGCAGGTTTCGGTGCAGTGTCTCAGGTGTTCGGTGCAGTATCTGAGGGCAGTGTTCGGTGCAGTGTCTCAGGTGTTCGGTGCAGTATCTGAGGGCAGGTTTCGGTGCAGTGTCTCAGGTGTTCGGTGCAGTATCTGAGGGCAGGTTTCGGTACAGTGTCTCAGGTGTTCGGTGCAGTATCTGAGGGCAGGTTTCGGTACAGTGTCTCAGGTGTTCGGTGCAGTATCTGAGGGCAGGTTTCGGTGCAGTGTCTCAGGTGTTCGGTGCAGTATCTGAGGGCAGGTTTCGGTACAGTGTCTCAGGTGTTCGGTGCAGTATCTGAGGGCAGGTTTCGGTACAGTGTCTCAGGTGTTCGGTACAGTGTCTCAGGTGTTCGGTGCAGTATCTGAGGGCAGGTTTCGGTACAGTGTCTCAGGTGTTCGGTACAGTGTCTGAGGGCAGGTTTCGGTACAGTGTCTCAGGTGTTCGGTGCAGTATCTGAGGGCAGGTTTCGGTACAGTGTCTCAGGTGTTCGGTGCAGTATCTGAGGGCAGGTTTCGGTACAGTGTCTCAGGTGTTCGGTACAGTATCTCAGGTGTTCGGTACAGTGTCTGAGGGCAGGTTACGGTACAGTGTCTCAGGTGTTCGGTGCAGTGTCTCAGGTGTTCGGTGCAGTATCTGAGGGCAGGTTTCGGTACAGTGTCTCAGGTGTTTGGTGCAGTATCTGAGGGCAGGTTTCGGTGCAGTGTCTCAGGTGTTCGGTGCAGTATCTGAGGGCAGGTTTCGGTACAGTGTCTCAGGTGTTCGGTGCAGTATCTGAGGGCAGGTTTCGGTACAGTGTCTCAGGTGTTCGGTGCAGTATCTGAGGGCAGGTTTCGGTACAGTGTCTCAGGTGTTCGGTGCAGTGTCTCAGGTGTTCGGTGCAGTATCTGAGGGCAGGTTTCGGTACAGTGTCTCAGGTGTTCGGTGCAGTATCTGAGGGCAGGTTTCGGTACAGTGTCTCAGGTGTTCGGTGCAGTATCTGAGGGCAGGTTTCGGTACAGTGTCTCAGGTGTTCGGTGCAGTATCTGAGGGCAGGTTTCGGTACAGTGTCTCAGGTGTTCGGTGCAGTATCTGAGGGCAGGTTTCGGTACAGTGTCTCAGGTGTTCGGTGCAGTATCTGAGGGCAGGTTTCGGTACAGTGTCTCAGGTGTGCACAGCACAGGAGGACGTCCTTTATACCATTATATAGCGGAGGGGAGGAGAGCAGTAGCCGGGCCGGGCACCCCGTCATGTTGGCGGCTCCTCCCCGCCGCTTGTCCCGGACTCAGGAGAGGAAGCAGGAAGAGAAGCCCGGGGCCCCGGGGAGACATGGAGTTCAGTGCGGAGCTGATGCGGCAGCGGCTCGGGAAGGTGAAGATTTACAACCTTTATAACTTATTATTTATCGTCACGTGACTGCGACTGAGCTCCCCCCAGAACTAACTAGTAGTGGACTGATCCCAGCGTCACGTGACAATTACTATAACTAATACAGAGCAGCGCGGGCGACCCCCCTGATTGTTACTGGCGCCAAAGGAGAACTACAAGACCCAGCAGAACTAGTTGATCAGCTCAGCACTGATCCCAACTAGTGTCAGTATAGGAGAACTACTAGTGAGCAGAAACCAATATGAGATCTCTAGTCCTGATCTCATTGATAATTGATACTAGGAGCTTATGACTAGTACTATACTGATACTTACATCATGTGACAAATACTATACAGTACTGATACATCATATAACTAGTACTACTGTATACTATACTGATACCTACATCATGTGACAAATACTATACAGTACTGATACATCATATAACTAGTACTACTGTATACTGGTACATCATATAACTAGTACTACTGTATACTATACTGATACATCATATAACTAGTACTACTGTATACTATACTGGTACATCATATAACTAGTACTACGGTATACTATACCGATACATCATATAACTAGTACTACTGTATACAGTACTGATACATCATATAACTAGTACTACTGTATACTATACTGATACCTACATCATGTGACAAATACTATACAGTACTGATACATCATATAACTAGTACTACTGTATACTGGTACATCATATAACTAGTACTACTGTATACTATACTGATACATCATATAACTAGTACTACTGTATACTATACTGGTACATCATATAACTAGTACTACGGTATACTATACTGATACCTACATCATGTGACAAATACTATACTGGTACTTCATAACTAGTACTACTGTATACTGATACATCATAACTAGTACTACTGTATACTGATACATCATAACTAGTACTACTGTATACTATACTGATACATCATATAACTAGTACTACTGTATACTGATACATCATATAACTAGTACTACTGTATACTATACTGATACATCATATAACTAGTACTACTGTATACTATACCGATACATCATATAACTAGTACTACTGTATACTGTACTGATACATCATATAACTAGTACTACTGTATACTATACTGATACATCATATAACTAGTACTACTGTATACTATACTGATACATCATATAACTAGTACTACTGTATACTGATACATCATAACTAGTACTACTGTATACTGTACTGATACATCATATAACTAGTACTACTGTATACTATACCGATACATCATATAACTAGTACTACTGTATACTGTACTGATACATCATATAACTAGTACTACTGTATACTATACTGATACCTACATCATGTGACAAATACTATACTGGTACATCATAACTAGTACTACTGTATACTGATACATCATATAACTAGTACTACTGTATATTATACTGATACATCATATAACTAGTACTACTGTATACTATACTGATACATCATATAACTAGTACTACTGTATACTATACTGATACATCATATAACTAGTACTACTGTATACTATACTGATACCTACATCATGTGACAAATACTATACTGGTACTTCATAACTAGTACTACTGTATACTATACTGGTACATCATAACTAGTACTACTGTATACTGATACATCATAACTAGTACTACTGTATACTGATACATCATATAACTAGTACTACTGTATACTATACTGATACATCATATAACTAGTACTACTGTATACTATACTGATACCTACATCATGTGACAAATACTATACTGGTACTTCATAACTAGTACTACTGTATACTATACTGATACATCATAACTAGTACTACTGTATACTGATACATCATAACTAGTACTACTGTATACTGATACATCATATAACTAGTACTACTGTATACTATACTGATACATCATAACTAGTACTACTGTATACTGATACATCATATAACTAGTACTACTGTATACTATACTGATACATCATAACTAGTACTACTGTATACTGATACATCATAACTAGTACTACTGTATACAGATACATCATAACTAGTACTACTGTATACTGATACATCATAACTAGTACTACTGTATACTGTACTGATACATCATATAACTAGTACTACTGTATACTGATACATCATATAACTAGTACTACTGTATACTGATACATCATATAACTAGTACTACTGTATACTGATACATCATATAACTAGTACTACTGTATACTATACTGATACATCATAACTAGTACTACTGTATACTGATACATCATATAACTAGTACTACTGTATACTATACTGATACATCATAACTAGTACTACTGTATACTGATACATCATAACTAGTACTACTGTATACTATACTGATACATCATAACTAGTACTACTGTATACTGATACATCATAACTAGTACTACTGTATACTGATACATCATATAACTAGTACTACTGTATACTATACTGATACATCATAACTAGTACTACTGTATACTGATACATCATATAACTAGTACTACTGTATACTATACTGATACATCATAACTAGTACTACTGTATACAGATACATCATAACTAGTACTACTGTATACTGATACATCATAACTAGTACTACTGTATACTGATACATCATATAACTAGTTCTACTGTATACTATACTGATACATTATATAACTAGTACTACTGTATACTGATACATCATATAACTAGTACTACTGTATACTGATACATCATATAACTAGTACTACTGTATACTGATACATCATATAACTAGTACTACTGTATACTATACTGATACATCATATAACTAGTACTACTGTATACTATACTGATACATCATATAACTAGTACTACTTTATACTATACTGATACATCATATAACTAGTACTACTGTATACTATACTGATACATCATATAACTAGTACTACTGTATACTATACTGATACATCATATAACTAGTACTACTGTATACTGATACATCATATAACTAGTACTACTGTATACTGATACATCATATAACTAGTACTACTGTATACTGATACATCATATAACTAGTACTACTGTATACTGATACATCATATAACTAGTACTACTGTATACTGTACTGATACATCATATAACTAGTACTACTGTATACTGTTCTGATACATCATATAACTAGTACTACTGTATGCTGTACTGATACATCATATAACTAGTACTACTGTATGCTGTACTGATAAATCATATAACTAGTACTACTGTATACTGATACATCATATAACTAGTACTACTGTATACTGATACATCATATAACTAGTACTACTGTATACTGATACATCATATAACTAGTACTACTGTATACTATACTGATACATCATATTACTAGTACTACTGTATACTGATACATCATATAACTAGTACTACTGTATACTGATACATCATATAACTAGTACTACTGTATACTGATACATCATATAACTAGTACTACTGTATACTGATACATCATATAACTAGTACTACTGTATACTGATACATCATATAACTAGTACTACTGTATACTGATACATCATATAACTAGTACTACTGTATACTGATACATCATATAACTAGTACTACTGTATACTATACTGATACATCATATAACTAGTACTACTGTATACTATACTGATACATCATATTACTAGTACTACTGTATACTATACTGATACATCATATAACTAGTACTACTGTATACTATACTGATACATCATATAACTAGTACTACTGTATACTATACTGATACATCATATAACTAGTACTACTGTATACTGATACATCATATAACTAGTACTACTGTATACTGATACATCATATAACTAGTACTACTGTATACTGATACATCATATAACTAGTACTACTGTATACTATACTGATACATCATATAACTAGTACTACTGTATACTATACTGATACATCATATTACTAGTACTACTGTATACTATACTGATACATCATATAACTAGTACTACTGTATACTATACTGATACATCATATAACTAGTACTACTGTATACTATACTGATACATCATATAACTAGTACTACTGTATACTGATACATCATATAACTAGTACTACTGTATACTGATACATCATATAACTAGTACTACTGTATACTGATACATCATATAACTAGTACTACTGTATACTATACTGATACATCATATAACTAGTACTACTGTATACTGATACATCATATAACTAGTACTACTGTATACTGATACATCATATAACTAGTACTACTGTATACTGATACATCATATAACTAGTACTACTGTATACTATACTGATACATCATATTACTAGTACTACTGTATACTATACTGATACATCATATAACTAGTACTACTGTATACTATACTGATACATCATATAACTAGTACTACTGTATACTATACTGATACATCATATAACTAGTACTACTATATACTGATACATCATATAACTAGTACTTCTGTATACTATACTGATACACATATAACTAGTACTTCTGTATACTATACTTATACATCATATAACTAGTACTACTGTATACTATACTGATACATCATATAACTAGTACTACTGTATACTATACTGATACATCATATAACTAGTACTACTGTATACTATACTGATACATCATATAACTAGTACTACTGTATACTGATACATCATATAACTAGTACTACTGTATACTATACTGATACATCATATAACTAGTACTACTGTATACTATACTGATACATCATATAACTAGTACTACTGTATACTGATACATCATATAACTAGTACTACTGTATACTATACTGATACATCATATAACTAGTACTACTGTATACTATACTGATACATCATATAACTAGTACTACTGTATACTATACTGATACATCATATTACTAGTACTACTGTATACTATACTGATACATCATATAACTAGTACTACTGTATACTATACTGATACATCATATAACTAGTACTACTGTATACTATACTGATACATCATATAACTAGTACTACTATATACTGATACATCATATAACTAGTACTTCTGTATACTATACTGATACACATATAACTAGTACTTCTGTATACTATACTTATACATCATATAACTAGTACTACTGTATACTATACTGATACATCATATAACTAGTACTACTGTATACTATACTGATACATCATATAACTAGTACTACTGTATACTATACTGATACATCATATAACTAGTACTACTGTATACTGTACTGATACATCATATAACTAGTACTACTGTACTACTGATACATCATATAACTAGTACTACTGTATACTATACTGATACATCATATAACTAGTACTACTGTATACTATACTGATACATCATATAACTAGTACTACTGTATACTATACTGATACATCATATAACTAGTACTACTGTATACTAGTACTGATACATCATATAACTAGTACTACTGTATACTGATACATCATATAACTAGTACTACTGTATACTATACTGATACATCATATAACTAGTACTACTGTATACTATACTGATACATCATATAACTAGTACTACTGTATACTGATACATCATATAACTAGTACTACTGTATACTATACTGATACATCATATAACTAGTACTACTGTATACTATACTGATACATCATATAACTAGTACTACTGTATACTGATAATCATATAACTAGTACTACTGTATACTGATACATCATATAACTAGTACTACTGTATACTGATACATCATATAACTAGTACTACTGTATACTATACTGATACATCATATAACTAGTACTACTGTATACTGATACATCATATAACTAGTACTACTGTAATACTGATACATCATATAACTAGTACTACTGTATACTGATACATCATATAACTAGTACTACTGTATACTATACTGATACATCATATAACTAGTACTACTGTATACTATACTGATACATCATATAACTAGTACTACTGTATACTATACTGATACATCATATAACTAGTACTACTGTACTATACTGATACATCATATAACTAGTACTACTTATACTAACTGATACATCATATAACTAGTACTTCTGTATACTATACTGATACACATATAACTAGTACTTCTGTATACTAATACATCATATAACTAGTACTACTGTATACTATACTGATACATCATATAACTAGTACTACTGTATACTATACTGATACATCATATAACTAGTACTACTGTATACTATACTGATACATCATATAACTAGTACTACTGTATACTGATACATCATATAACTAGTACTACTGTATACTATACTGATACATCATATAACTAGTACTACTGTATACTATACTGATACATCATATAACTAGTACTACTGTATACTGATACATCATATAACTAGTACTACTGTATACTATACTGATACATCATATAACTAGTACTACTGTATACTATACTGATACATCATATAACTAGTACTACTGTATACTATACTGATACATCATATTACTAGTACTACTGTATACTATACTGATACATCATATAACTAGTACTACTGTATACTATACTGATACATCATATAACTAGTACTACTGTATACTATACTGATACATCATATAACTAGTACTACTATATACTGATACATCATATAACTAGTACTTCTGTATACTATACTGATACACATATAACTAGTACTTCTGTATACTATACTTATACATCATATAACTAGTACTACTGTATACTATACTGATACATCATATAACTAGTACTACTGTATACTATACTGATACATCATATAACTAGTACTACTGTATACTATACTGATACATCATATAACTAGTACTACTGTATACTGTACTGATACATCATATAACTAGTACTACTGTATACTGATACATCATATAACTAGTACTACTGTATACTATACTGATACATCATATAACTAGTACTACTGTATACTATACTGATACATCATATAACTAGTACTACTGTATACTATACTGATACATCATATAACTAGTACTACTGTATACTATACTGATACATCATATTACTAGTACTACTGTATACTATACTGATACATCATATAACTAGTACTACTGTATACTATACTGATACATCATATAACTAGTACTACTGTATACTATACTGATACATCATATAACTAGTACTACTATATACTGATACATCATATAACTAGTACTTCTGTATACTATACTGATACACATATAACTAGTACTTCTGTATACTATACTTATACATCATATAACTAGTACTACTGTATACTATACTGATACATCATATAACTAGTACTACTGTATACTATACTGATACATCATATAACTAGTACTACTGTATACTATACTGATACATCATATAACTAGTACTACTGTATACTGTACTGATACATCATATAACTAGTACTACTGTATACTGATACATCATATAACTAGTACTACTGTATACTATACTGATACATCATATAACTAGTACTACTGTATACTATACTGATACATCATATAACTAGTACTACTGTATACTGATACATCATATAACTAGTACTACTGTATACTATACTGATACATCATATAACTAGTACTTCTGTATACTGATACACATATAACTAGTACTTCTGTATACTATACTTATACATCATATAACTAGTACTACTGTATACTATACTGATACATCATATAACTAGTACTACTGTATACTATACTGATACATCATATAACTAGTACTACTGTATACTGTACTGATACATCATATAACTAGTACTACTGTATACTGATACATCATATAACTAGTACTATTGTATACTATACTGATACATCATATAACTAGTACTACTGTATACTATACTGATACATCATATAACTAGTACTACTGTATACTATACTGATACATCATATAACTAGTACTACTGTATACTGTACTGATACATCATATAACTAGTACTACTGTATACTATACTGATACATCATATAACTAGTACTACTGTATACTATACTGATACATCATATAACTAGTACTACTGTATACTATTCTGATACATCATATTACTAGTACTACTGTATACTATACTGATACATCATATAACTAGTACTACTGTATACTATACTGATACATCATATAACTAGTACTACTGTATACTATACTGATACATCATATAACTAGTACTACTATATACTGATACATCATATAACTAGTACTTCTGTATACTATACTGATACACATATAACTAGTACTTCTGTATACTATACTTATACATCATATAACTAGTACTACTGTATACTATACTGATACATCATATAACTAGTACTACTGTATACTATACTGATACATCATATAACTAGTACTACTGTATACTATACTGATACATCATATAACTAGTACTACTGTATACTGTTCTGATACATCATATAACTAGTACTACTGTATACTGATACATCATATAACTAGTACTACTGTATACTATACTGATACATCATATAACTAGTACTACTGTATACTATACTGATACATCATATAACTAGTACTACTGTATACTGATACATCATATAACTAGTACTACTGTATACTATACTGATACATCATATAACTAGTACTTCTGTATACTGATACACATATAACTAGTACTACTCTATACTATACTGATACATCATATAACTAGTACTACTGTATACTATACTGATACATCATATAACTAGTACTACTGTATACTATACTGATACATCATATAACTAGTACTACTGTATACTATACTGATACATCATATAACTAGTACTACTGTATACTGATACATCATATAACTAGTACTACTGTATACTGATACACATATAACTAGTACTACTGTACACTATACTGATACATCATATAACTAGTACTACTGTATACTGATACACATATAACTAGTACTACTGTATACTGATACATCATATAACTAGTACTACTGTATACTGATACACATATAACTAGTACTATACTGATAACTAGTGTTGTACAGATCCCAGTTTTTCTCGCCTCTGTAGCTGTTAATAAACCTTTCCCAACTTGATATCTGATGGAGAATCCTCATGAATAATTTCTTCTTTACCCTCACAGTATAAATTTCGGGACCTGACCATCGAAGAGTTAAAGGATGTCCACCGAGCCTTCCCCAACTTCCTCTATTCCATGGACACCTACAGTAAGTGACTGCAAAGATAACTACATATAGCTTCTACCTAATAGGGGGGATTCCCTACCTACTGGGGGCTTCTACCTAATAGGGGGGATTCCCTACCTACTGGGGGCTTCTACCTAATAGGGGGGATTCCCTACCTACTGGGGGCTTCTACCTAATAGGGGGGATTCCCTACCTACTGGGGGCTTCTACCTAATAGGGGGGATTCCCTACCTACTGGGGGCTTCTACCTAATAGGGGGGATTCCCTACCTACTGGGGGTTTCTACCTAATAGGGGGGATTCCCTACCTACTGGGGGCTTCTACCTAATACGGGGGGATTCCCTACCTACTGGGGGCTTCTACCTAATAGGGGGGATTCCCTACATAACTGCAGGTGGCATTATTTATTATGAGGGTCAGTGATGGCCTCCTATTTGACATTTTCCTAAGGCATCACATAGTGTAGAGCCTCCTCTGCTGTCACATGACATTAAAATAATATATAAGTCATTGGAATTGTTGAGTACTTGAAAAGAAGTATCGGTACTCCTACTCGCTGTGGGCATGCTGGGATGCGGGCATGCTGGGAGTTGTAGTTACAGGCGTAGGCACCCTGATTGGGAAGCACTGATCTATGTATTCACCTGCAGGTCCTATATAGCAGATAAACCATTGGATGGTGCCCGGGGGCTGCACTCCTTTCTCGTACCCTATCGCTGGCAGATGATCGGCTTCCTTCATGGACGACCTCTTATCTGCGTCATTCATTTCTCCAGAGCTGCTTTACACTGTTACATTCTCATCCTGTCACTTGGTCAAAATCTTATAATGGGCAATAACTTTTATTTATTTATTTTTTTCAGCATTTAAAGATGGATCTCAGAAGGATTTGTTGAATCTCTCAGGAACAGTTCCCATGAAGTTCCAGGGTAATAGAACATCATGTCCTAAATAGTGACACCCTGACTGACACTCGGGGCACAGGATGATGACACTTGGGGTACAGGATGATGACACTTGGGGTACAGGATGATGACACTTGGGGTACAGGATGATGACACTTGGGGTACAGGATGATAACACTTGGGGTACAGGATGATGACACTTGGGGTACAGGATGATGACACTTGGGGCACAGGATGATGACACTTGGGGCACAGGATGATGACACTTGGGGCACAGGATGATGACACTTGGGGCACAGGATGATGACACTTGGGGCACAGGATGATGACACTTGGGGCACAGGATGATGACACTTGGGGCACAGGATAACACTTGGGGTACAGGATGATGACACTTGGGGTACAGGATGATGACACTTGGGGTACAGGATGATGACACTTGGGGTACAGGATGATGACACTTGGGGTACAGGATGATGACACTTGGGGTACAGGATGATGACACTTGGGGTACAGGATGATGACACTTGGGGTACAGGATGATGACACTTGGGGTACAGGATGATGACACTTGGGGTACAGGATGATGACACTTGGGGTACAGGATGATGACACTTGGGGTACAGGATGATGACACTTGGGGCACAGGACGATGACACTTGGGGCACAGGACGATGACACTTGGGGCACAGGACGATGACACTTGGGGCACAGGACGATGACACTTGGGGCACAGGATGATAACACCCCAGTCTATATATGTATACGGTGTATACCACAGTCTATATATGTATACGGTATATACCACAGTCTATATATGTATACGGTGTATACCACAGTCTATATATGTATACGGTGTATACCACAGTCTATATATGTATACGGTATATACCACAGTCTATATATGTATACGGTGTATACCACAGTCTATATATGTATACGGTGTATACCACAGTCTATATATGTATACGGTGTATACCACAGTCTATATATGTATACGGTGTATACCACAGTCTATATATGTATACGGTGTATACCACAGTCTATATATGTATACGGTGTATACCACAGTCTATATATGTATACGGTGTATACCACAGTCTATATATGTATACGGTGTATACCACAGTCTATATACGTATACGGTGTATACCACAGTCTATATATGTATACGGTATATACCACAGTCTATATACGTATGCGGTGTATACCACAGTCTATATATGTATACGGTATATACCACAGTCTATATATGTATACGGTGTATACCACAGTCTATATATGTATATACCACAGTCTATATATGTACACGTGTATACCACAGTCTATATATGTATACGGTGTATACCACAGTCTATATATGTATACGGTGTATACCACAGTCTATATATGTATACGGTGTATACCACAGTCTATATATGTATACGGTGTATACCACAGTCTATATATGTATACGGTGTATACCACAGTCTATATATGTATACGGTGTATACCACAGTCTATATATGTATACGGTGTATACCACAGTCTATATATGTATATACCACAGTCTATATATGTATACGGTGTATACCACAGTCTATATATGTATACGGTGTATACCACAGTCTATATATGTATACGGTGTATACCACAGTCTATATACGTACACGGTATATACCACAGTCTATATACATGTACCATTATGTCCTCAGGAAGCTCCTATAACATCCCCATCTGCCTGTGGCTCCTGGATTCTCACCCGTTCGCCCCACCGCTCTGTTTTCTGAAGCCGACGCAGATCATGGGGATCAGAGTTGGGAAGCACATAGATAGTCATGGCCGGATCTATTTGCCGTATCTGCAGAACTGGAGCCATGTAAGTAATCATGACCAGGGACCGGGATCAAAACTGGTGCAAGGGAGAAGTGGAGCTGTTGCCCATAGCAACCAGTCGGGTCAGTGCTTTCATTTTCCATAGGGGCTCTGAGGACAGGAATCTTGTTGCTATGGCGACCACTCTATAGATCTCATCATTATCAAAGCTCCGGCCATAACAATTATTGTCATGTGATGTAACATACCCTGAGCTCCACACTGAATAATACAGGTCACATGACGGCGACCAGACTCCAGTATCACTCCGTAATCACCTCACTAGACTGGAGTTACTGGTTGTGACTGGGAGAGATAGAATTAAGAATAGAAGATGCTGCAATGGATGAACAGTATATTCTGTGTATCCTATATGAGGGTCCAGACGAGGGCTCCAGGGATACACAGCACATTGGGAAAGTTTTCAGACCCTTTCACATTTTTGTTCCGTTGCTCCTTATCTATCTATCTATCTCATATCTATCTATCTATCTCATATCTTTCTATCTCATATCTATCTATCTTTTTATCTATATCTCATATCTATCTCATATCTATCTATCTATCTCATATCTTTCTATCTCATATCTATCTATCTTTTTATCTATATCTCATATCTATCTCATAACTATCTATCTCATATCTATCTATCTCATATCTATCTATCTCATATCTATCCATCTCATATCTCTATCTATCTCATATCTATCTATCTTTTTATCTATATCTCATATCTATCTCATATCTATCTATCTATCTCATATCTTTCTATCTCATATCTATCTATCTTTTTATCTATATCTCATATCTATCTCATAACTATCTATCTCATATCTATCTATCTCATATCTATCTATCTCATATCTATCCATCTCATATCTCTATCTATCTCATATCTATCTATCTATTTATCTATCTATCTCATATCTATCTATCTTTTTATCTATATCTCATATCTATCTATCTTTTTATCTATCTATCTCATATCTATCCATCTCAGAACTATCTATCTCATATCTCTATCTCATATCTCTATCTCATATCTCCATCTCATATCTATCTATCTCATATCTATCTATCTCATATCTATCTATCTATCTCATATCTATCTATCTCATATCTATCTATCTCATATCTATCTATCTCATATCTATCTATCTCATATCTATCTATCTCATATCTATCTATCTCATATCTATCTATCTCATATCTATCTATCTCATATCTATCTATCTCATATCTATCTATCTCATATCTATCTATCTCATATCTATCTATCTCATATCTATCTATCTCATATCTATCTATCTCATATCTATCTATCTATCTCATATCTATCTATCTCATATCTATCTATCTCATATCTATCTATCTCATATCTCTATCTCATATCTCCATCTCATATCTATCTATCTCATATCTATCTATCTCATATCTATCTATCTATCTATCTCATATCTATCTATCTCATATCTATCTATCTCATATCTATCTATCTCATATCTATCTATCTCATATCTATCTATCTCATATCTATCTATCTCATATCTATCTATCTCATATCTATCTATCTCATATCTATCTATCTCATATCTATCTATCTCATATCTATCTATCTTTTTATCTATATCTCATATCTATCTATCTTTTTATCTATATCTCATATCTATCTATCTTTTTATCTATCTATCTCATATCTATCCATCTCAGAACTATCTATCTCATATCTCTATCTCATATCTCTATCTCATATCTCTATCTCATATCTCTATCTCATATCTCCATCTCATATCTTTCTATCTCATATCTATCTTTCTATCTCATTTCTATCTTTCTATCTCATTTCTATCTTTCTATCTCATTTCTATCTTTCTATCTCATTTCTATCTTTCTATCTCATATCTATCTTTCTATCTCATATCTTTCTATCTATCTCATATCTATCTTTCTATCTATCTCATATCTATCTTTCTATCTATCTCATATCTATCTTTCTATCTCATATCTATCTATCTATCTCATATCTATCTATCTATCTATCTATCTCCTATCTATCTATCTCCTATCTATCTATCTCATTTATTTCTTCCATCCTTCCTGGCTGCATTCACTGACAGCAAACACAGATCTTGAAAACTTTAAACAAAATTCAGTTGCACTATATATTATTATTATTTGAATATGATTATTATAGGGGTAATCCTGTGTGAGACCTGTAGGGCCTGTCCCTGGGGGGGGTGAGCAGCCATCTTTGTGCAGTCACATACACGTTGTTTTACCATCACTGACCGCCATCTTGTATCGTTCCACTTCTTACAGCCCAAGTCTACCATCCTCGGCTTGATCAAAGAAATGGCAGCAGCCTTCGAGCAGGAGCTTCCGCTCTATTCCCTCTCCGCTGAAGAAGCCGCCAGACAGAAGGAACTCCTGTCCTTCATCTCCCGGGTCACTGATGGTAAGGGTATACGGAGGGGCTCCCAGGGTATACGGGCTGGCACACTCTGCTTCCTGACATAACACGTTGCCGTTACATCTCCAGGAGTGTCCAGCATAGACGTCAGTGCGCGAAGTCACAATAAAGTCACGGTGATCGGCGGAGGAGACTTGGCTCTGGCTTGTCTATTGGCCATATCGGCAAAGGTAAAAGTAAGATGTATATGAAAGTTTTGTGCTATTGGGTTCTGGATTTATCCCAAAAATTAGCCATATACCCGAGCACTGTGTTTCCCAACCTGTGTGCCTCCAGCTGTTGAGAACCTACAACTTCCAGCATGCCCAGCCATCTACTAGAAGCCCCTAGAATAGTGGCCACCGGCTGTCCGGGCATGCTGGGAGTTATAGTTTTGCAACATCTGGAGGTCCGCATGTTGGAGACCACTGCCCTAGAAGATAGGTAGATAGAGATTCCCCCTATTAAGTAGAAGTCCATAGTAGGTAGGTAAGGAATCCTCCCTTTTTAGGTAGAAGCCCACGGTAGGTAGGTAAGGTATCCTCCCTTTTTAGGTAGAAGCCCAAGGTAGGTAGGTAAGGAATCCTCCCTTTTTAGGTAGAAGCCCACGGTAGGTAAGGAATCCTCCCTTTTTAGGTAGAAGCCCACGGTAGGTAGGTAAGGTATCCTCCCTTTTTAGGTAGAAGCCCAAGGTAGGTAGGTAAGGTATCCTCCCTTTTTAGGTAGAAGCCCACGGTAGGTAAGGAATCCTCCCTTTTTAGGTAGAAGTCCACGGTAGGTAAGGAATCCTCCCTTTTTAGGTAGAAGTCCACGGTAGGTAAGGAATCCTCCCTTTTTAGGTAGAAGCCCACAGTAGGTAGGTAAGGAATCCTCCCTTTTTAGGTAGAAGCCCACAGTAGGTAGGTAAGGAATCCTCCCTTTTTAGGTAGAAGCCCACGATAGGTAGGTAAGGAATCCTCCCTTTTTAGGTAGAAGCCCATGGTAGGTAGGTGGTAAGGAATCCTCCCTTTTTTGGTAGAAGCCCACTGTTGGTAGGTAAGGAATCATCCCTTTTAAGGTAGAAGCCCACGATAGGTAGGTAAGGAATCCTCCCTTTTTAGGTAGAAGCCCATGGTAGGTAGGTGGTAAGGAATCCTCCCTTTTTAGGTAGAAGCCCACGGTAGGTAAGGAATCCTCCCTTTTTAGGTAGAAGCCCACGGTAGGTAGGTAAGGTATCCTCCCTTTTTAGGTAGAAGCCCACGGTAGGTAAGGAATCCTCCCTTTTTAGGTAGAAGCCCACGGTAGGTAAGGAATCCTCCCTTTTTAGGTAGAAGCCCACGGTAGGTAGGTAAGGAATCCTCCCTTTTTAGGTAGAAGCCCACAGTAGGTAGGTAAGGAATCCTCCCTTTTTAGGTAGAAGCCCACGATAGGTAGGTAAGGAATCCTCCCTTTTTAGGTAGAAGCCCACAGTAGGCAGGTAAGGAATCCTCCCTTTTTAGGTAGAAGCACACGGTAGGTAAGTAAGGAATACTCTCTTTTAGGTAGAAGCCCACGGTAGGTAGGTAAGGAATCTTCCCTTTTTAGGTAGAAGCCCACCGTAGGTAGGTAAGGAATCCTCCCTTTTTAGGTAGAAGCCTACGGTAGGTAGGTAAGCAATCCTCCCTTTTTAGGTAGAAGCTCCTAGTTAGTAGGAATTCCCCCCCCCCTTTCCCTATTAGGTAAAAGCCTCCAGCAGATAGGTAGGTAGGGATTCCCCCTTTTAGGTAGAAGCCCCCAAAATATGGACAAGTAGGGAATCACCACTATTGGGTTGAAGCCCCCAGTAAGTAGGGAAATCTCCCCTTTTAGGTAGAATTCCCATCCCCCCCCCCCAGTAGGTAGGGAATACTCCCTTGTAGGTAGGGAAGCCACCAATTGGGTTGAAGTCCCTGGTATGGAGCCCCCAGAGATATTGGGAAGTAGACCCCCAACTATGTGAACCCACATCCACAAGAGAATTTTGTGACTTGACCTATTGTATGTTTTTGTCCAGCGGGCTGCGGACAAGTTTGTTCTTCTTGACATCAGCGATGGCGGATCGAAAGGGGGCGGAGCTACGGACCTAGAACTTTTCTCCATTCCAAATGTGGAAGTTAGCAAAGGTAGGACCCTTGCCTCTTACAGAATGTCCTATGTTTTTAGCCTAGATTTAGCTACATATCTGCTGCTGGTGCTGGAGGTCACCCAGGTGAACTGATTAGACTCATAAGTGGGTTGAGGTCAGTTCATATTATGTGCAATTTTAAGTCATTTTCTAATTCAAACTGCAGTGAATGAGGCGAAAGGGATTTGACCCATAATTACAATTGAGGCTTTAGATTGTGTTCACATGTTGAATTTTTACTTCATATTGCACACATTTACAGCATTTTGTTTTCTGAATTCTTGGTAAAATGACAAAATTTTTTTCATATTTTGCACAATTGTGGTACAGTAGCACCATTTTTTTTTGGATTGGGGAAAATCAAGACAGAAACAGGAAAAATGTTTCAAAAACTGTAATGTAGTGTGAACATAGAGGAGGGATGTGACTACTATTTATATCCTTATCCCATAGAGATAGCAGCAGTATACAGAGCTGGAATGGAGGAGTATAACTACTATATATCCTGATCCCATAGCGATAGCAGCAGTATACAGATAGATCTGGAAGAGAGGTATATAACTACTATATATACTGATACCATAGAGATACCAGCAGCAGTATACAGATAGAGCTGGAGGGGAGGTGTATAACTACTATATATACTGATCCAATAGAGATAGAGATGGAGGAGGGGTGTATAACTATTATATATCCTGATCCCATAGAGATAGCAGCAGTATACAGGTAGAGCTGGAGGAGAGGTGTCTAACTACTATATATCCTGATCCCATAGAGATAGCAGCAGTATACAGATAGATCTGAAAGAGAGGTATATAACTGCTATATATATATACTGATGCCATAGTGATACCAGCAGCAGTATACAGATAGAGCTGGAGGGGAGGTGTATAACTACTTTATATACTGATCCGATAGAGATGGAGGAGGGGTGTACAACTATTATATATCCTGATCCCATAGAGATAGCAGCAGTATACAGGTAGAGCTGGAGGAGAGGTGTATAACTACTATATATCCTGATCCTATAGAGATAGCAGCAGTATACAGATAGAGCTGAAGGACAGCTGTATAACTACTATATACATATCAATGTTCTTCATTTCAGACCTGTCCTCTGTTGCTGGCTCCAAGGTCATAGTCATAACGGTGAATGCATGGAGTAACGCCCAGTCCTATTTGGAGGTCCTACAAAGCAACGTGGACCTGCTGCGTGGATTTGTACCGGCCGTGTCCTATTATTGCCCAGACAGCGTGTTGGTCATCGCTTCCCAGCCTGGTAAGAGCAGAACGTTGGCATATATTATAGTGTATCTATTGATCACCCTTGGCCATTGTGTGACTTATAGTCCATCGTCCATCTGTGGGGTCTTGGTGTATGATTTTGTTATATTTTTGGGACGCCCCAGGTATTTGATCTGTGTTTCCCTTATATGTAATTGATGTCAATGACGTTTTCCTTTATAGTGGAGATTATGACCTATGTAGCCTGGAAGCTGAGTGGTCTACCGCACAGACAAGTCGTCGGGATCGGATGTAACCTGGATACTGTGAGGTTTCAGCGTATCGTACAGACAATGGCCAATTCTTCTGAGGAGTCACAGACCGGATGGGTCATCGGGGAGCAAGGGGCCGACAAAGGTGACGAGCCCCCCAGCTTTATATCAACATTGGATTGTTAAGAATTTCTTAATCTATGTATTTTTTTTCTGACTTTCTAAGTGTTTTTCAGCCAGGGTGCCTCCAGCTGTTGCAAAACTACAACACCCAGAATGCCCGGACAGCCTTTGGCTGTCCGGGCATTCTGGGAGTTGTAGTGTTGCAACAGAGTACGAGTACCGATACGTCTTTTTAAAGGGAAACTTTTTTTTTTTTTTTTTTATCAACTGGTGCCAGAAAGTTAAACAGATTTGCAAATGACTTCTATAAAAAAAATCTTAATCCTTCCAGTACTTATTAGCTGCTGAATACTACAGAGGAAATTCTTTTCTTTTTGGAACACTGAGCTCTCTGCTGACATCACTAGCACAGTGCTCTCTGCTGACCTCTCTGTCCATTTTAAGAACTGTCCAGAGTAGGAGAAAATGCCCATAGAAAATATATCCTGCTCTGGACAGTTCCTAAGATGGACAGAGATGTCAGCAGAGAGCACTGTGCTAGTGATGTCAGCAGAGAGCACTGTGTTCCAAAAAGAAAATAATTTCCTCTGTAGTATACAGCAGCTAATAAGTACTTAAAAAAAAAAAAAAAAAAAGTACTCACCAATACCAATTACCAGTACTTATAATTGGGATATTCTCCCTATAGTTAGGTAGGGAATCCCCCCACCCTATTAGGGAGAAGCCCCCCGGTAGGTAGGAAACCCCCCCCCCCCCCCTATTAGGTAGAAGCCCCCAGTAAGTACGTAATGGTAATCCTCCCTTAAAGGGGTACTCAGCTGGTGCCAGAAAGTTAAACAGATTTTTAAATTACTTATATTAAAAAATCTTAATCCTTCCAGTACTTTTTAGCGGCTGTATACTACAGAGGAAATGCTTTTCTTTTTGGATTTCTCTTCTGTTACCACCACAGTGCTCTCTGCTGACCTCTGCTGTCCAGAGCAGCATATGTTTACTATGGGGATTTTCTCCTACTCTGGACAGTTCCTAAAATGGACAGCAGAGGTCAGCAGAGAAATCCAAAAAGAAAAGCAATTCCTCTGTAGTATACAGCCCCTAAAAAGTACTGGAAGGATTAAGATTTTTTTTTTTAATAGAAGTAATTTACAAATCTGTTTAACTTTCTGTCACCAGTTGATTAAAAAATTTTTTTTCCACTGGAGTACCCCTTTAAATAGTTTCCCCCAATATTTTCTCCAAAAGGAAGTAATAAAAAAAAGCAAAATAAACCTCATATATATATATATATATATATATATATATATATATATATATATATATATATATATATATATAATATATTGAGCCTTTTGGATTTGTTTCTTTCAGTCACCTCGTGGGGAGATTCTAATCCTGCAAATAATCACACGACGTCCGCAAAAATCTATCCCAAGCTTTTCCAGGAGCAGCTGACAAACAGGTGAGTGATAGATCGTGTCTATAGGGTTATAGGGTCTTACGGAGTTCGCCTCCCATAAAGTAACTTCAGGGGACATTGTGAAAAGGGGATCCTGATGAGCACAGTGTTAGGCACCATCTACAGGGGCCCCGGGGGTGGCACTATTATTGGGGGGGGGGGGGGGGGGGGACGGACATATTGCTATATGTGTATTGTATTACTTTTATATATCATTTTATTAACCCCACAGAGCAATGGAGGTCATGAAAGGTAAAGGTCAGAGGTCATGGTCTATCGGTCTTTCTGTAGCAGATATTACGGACACCATTGTGCAAAATAAAAAGAAGATTCACTCTGTTTCTTCACTTGCTAAGGTAATGACAGATCTCTGGTGAGAGGTAAATACATGCCCTGAATGATTTGGGACAATCAAGTGCCAGATTAGTGGAATTTTATAGTATTGGGTTCTGGATATTTCCAGACTAATGGCCAAATACCCAAGCGCAGTGTTTCCCAACCAGTGTGCCTCCAGTTGTTTCAAAACTACAACTCCCAGCATGCCCGGACAGCCAAGGATTTTGTATAGCTTCACCCTAGGACCTTATTGGGCTTCCGGCCAGGTCTGGGACAAAGTAAAACTGCTGAATCTAAAGCAGTGTTTCCCAACCACTTTGTCTCCAGCTGTTGCAAAACTACAACTCCCAGCATGCCCGGACAGCCAAAGGCTGTCCGGGCATGCTGGGAGTTGTAGTTTTGCAACAGCTGGAGGTACCCTGGCTGGGAAACATTAATCAAATGGATCAATGCAGGATAAAAAAAAAAAAATATATATATATATATATATATATATATACACACAACTATAAACAAATAATAAAATAATAATAAAATAATTTTTTTATAAAAAGCCTCGCGTAAAATTAAATGGTATCAATGCAAACTACGGAACATTGTGAAAAAAAATTAATAATAATAATTAGCCCTAACACAGCTCCATAGATGGGAAACAAAAAAACAAAAACAAAAAATAGAAATTTATACAAATTGGGTATGGTTGCTATCCACCTGCCGAATAAAGATATTATGTCAATTTTAACTAACAGTGAATGCGTGTGTATATATATATATATATATATATATATATATATTTTTATTATTATTAATTAATATATATATATTATTTAAGAAAAAAGTGTGTATGTATATGTATATATATATCATATATTACTAAATAAAAAAATAAAATAAAAAAAATATATATATATATTATTATATATAATTTTTTGTTTATTATAATTATGATTATTATTTATTAATTTCACCCCCACAATCAATTTTTTGTTCTGTTTTGCACTATATTTTTATTGGTAAAATGAAGAGTACTCCAACAATGTACAATTGGTCCTGCAAAAAACAAACCCTTGTATGGCCCTGTAGATGGAAAAATGACTTATGAGTTATGGCTCTTAGTCTTCTAATCTCTGTATTGTGTCTTCTTTCCTCAGGGATTCTTCAGCATTCAGAAGGAGGTGTTTCTGAGCGTTCCCTGCGTGCTGGGACAAGGCGGGGTGCTGGAGACCCCCCAGATCCTACAACATGAAGATGACGTATCTGAGACCCTCCATAAAAGTGCAGCTTCTATATACGACCTGCAGCAGCAGCTGAGCCTGTGATCTGCGCCAGGAGTCGGACTTCATGCTGGGCGCAGCGCCGAGGTGTAATCTCTGCCGGGCAGAGTCATATCACCGCCATCTTGGGGCATGAACAAGAGGACGGGGGGGTGATTTGCTTCTATTTCCCATTTCCAATGTTACCTTCACACACGGTCGGTGACCACTCTGCACACGTGACCCATTGGTTGGCGATCCTGTTGAGGCCGATGCGTCAATATTTTATATTCTATATTTAATATTCTTTATATTCTGATTTTCGGTTTGTCCTCCCTGAGGAAACTAAAATCCTGTTACTTTTCTATGGCCTGAGGTGGATGATGGTTCTGCGGCACCCTGGGATCCTCTGCACCACATTCTGTCAGTGATTCTGGCCTGAATTTATCAATGCCTGATGCCAGAAACTGTTGTGGAAAAGTCACAAGATTGGTGACAATTTTTAGCTAAAAACTATGCAAAAAAAAAAGAAAAATTGATTAAAAACAAAAAAATCCCCCCCAGATTGACTAAAATGACACTAAATGTTGGGGTCCATAGATGGAAATTGTGTGTAAATGTGACAATCGTATAGTGTTCTGTATACAAAGTTGCACGTGAAAACTTCGCTATGGAAGCTGTAACACAGTGTTTTCCAACCAGGGTGCCTCCAGCTGTTGCAAAACTTCAACTCCCAGCATGCCCGGACAGCCTTTGGCTGTCCGGGCATGCTGGGAGTTGTAGTTTTGCAACAGCTGGAGGCACCCGGGTTGGGAAACACTGCTGTAACCATATGAACTTGAGGTTCTCTTGTGTTCTGCACAGGGCTTCTTTAATTCAGCATTAAAATGCTGCTATGTATGTATTATTGGATAATTATGCAGCATTGCTTAGTCTTCCTGCTGTATTGGAGCTCTTCAAGACACTGGGAAAGCTGGGTGGCATGCAGTACACAGAGAAGGGCTCACATTACTTTCCCTGCTCCTAAATAGAATATCTGTCCTGTAAAGCAGCCATATTGGAGCACTTCAGATAACTATGAAATCCCACCCAGCTTTCCCATTCTCCTCGAGCCCCAGCAGTGATAGAGTATGTTAACACGGCAGACTGTCCGTGCGGAATTCCATCGGAATATTCCGCCCGGACCCATTCCGCCGGAGTATTCCACCCGAACCCATTCCGCCGGAATATTCCGCCCGGACCCATTCCACAGGAATATTCTGCCCGAACCCATTCAGCCGGAGTATTCCACCCGAACCCATTCCGCCGGAATATTCCGCCGGGACCCATTCCGCCGGAGTATTCCGCCCGAACCCATTTCGCCGGAGTATTCCACCCGATCCCATTCCGCCCAGATCCATTCCGCCGGAATATTCCGCCCGGACCCATTCCGCCGGAATATTTTGCACGGACACTCCGCCTGCAACATTGATGCAACATTGAGTCCCATTGGGGTATTCGGCTGCACTGTGCACACAGTGAAATTTCTGCTGCAGATGTTTCTACTGTGGTAATCCTGATTTCACTCAGAAACGCATTGCATTCTATCAGACGGTGCCTTTCCGAGCGGTCCTAGCACCCGCCGGAACTTTGAAATGTGCGGAATGTTTGCCCATGTTTTCCAGGCGGACAGTCCACACGTTTTCCTATCGTGTGAACATACATACCCTCCCTGCACTCTTCACTGCAGCAGCGCTTTTATGCCCTCTACCTGCCCTCAAACTAACCATTTTCTGCACCTGCCTACCGGGCAGTTAAATCATACTTTACTATGACGTCAGGATGTTTAAAACTCCGCAGCCCAAGAGTAACGCGATCAGGAGATGTTGTTGTGGAAGTCCCATAGACTCACATGTGACTTTCAGTACATCTCCTGATCGTGTTAATCTTGAGCGGCAAAGATTGTCGGTATAGTTACTTCTAGAGATGAGCGAACTTACAGTAAATTCTATTCGTCACGAACTTCTCGGCTCGGCAGTTGATGACTTATCCTGCGTAAATTAGTTCAGCCTTCAGGTGCTCCGGTGGGCTGGAAAAGGTGGATACAGTCCTAGGAAAGAGTCTCCTAGGACTGTATCCACCTTTTCCAGCCCACGGGAGCACCGGAAAGCTGAACTAATTTATGCAGGAAAAGTCATCAACTGCCGAGCCGAGAAGTTCGTGACGAATCGAATTTACTGTAAGTTTGCTCATCTCTAGTTACTTCCCTAAACTCTACCATGTTTTTAGTTGACATATAAGTAACATGTGACCAAGTTTAATCGAAATGTCTCCAGCCGTTCGAAAGTCTAGCTGGTGTTTTAATACAGCAAAATTGAACGTACTGTAACGGAACCAGTGAAATGGAGATAAAAATGCAGTGTGAACCAAGCCTTACTGACACAGCCTCCCCTAGGTATGGTATTTTTCCTGTAGACCAGTGTTTCCCAACCAGGGTGCCTCCAGCTGTTGCAAAACTACAACTCCCAGCATGCCCGGACAGCCTTTGGCTGTCCGGGCATGCTGGGATTTGTAGTTTTGCAACAGCTGGAGGCACCCTGATTGGGAAACACTGATTTTTCTTTTTTTTTTTTTTCTTTATACAATCCATGAAAAAAGCTGTGTCTGGAAATACAGGAGGACCACTTTAAAAGGGATTTTTCATTTTTCTTCTGTAATAAAAGGTCTTGCAACGTTTTAATACACTTATTGTTAGTATTCTTCGCTATTTTCTGTCAGTGAATGGAAATATACTTGCCCATACAGTGATGGATTTCTTAGGCTGCGTTCACACAGCCGTCTAGACCCGTTCCGTTCTTCTCCCGTCAAAATTAAAAACGGACAAAAAAAAACGGACAGTAAGGGATGCAAGCGGATGTTATCCATTTGGATCCGTTTTTGTTCAGTTAATAAACCAAAAAAAAATTTTTTTTTTTGTTCTGAGCATGCTCAAAAGTAAAAACGGATTGAAAAAACGGATGCAAACGGATGCCATTAAAGAAAGGCTCATCCGTTTTCCATAGACTTCAATGTTAAATTTACTGTATTTGCTTTTTCTTCTGTTCTTTGGACGGAAGAAAAAATACTGCATGTTTTCTGCCATCAAAAAAACGGAAATGAGTGCAGACGGGTGCAAATGGATTGTAAAAAAAAAAAATTCATGGACATGAATGTGATTTTTTTTTAAAACCGTTTTGAATCCGTTTACAGCCTGCAAAAAAAGCAAACAAAACGGGGATAAAAAAAACGGGGACAGTCGGCCGTGTGAACGCACCCGTAGACTGTATACGTGTAGAACTGTGTGCCTCCAGCTGTTGCAAAACTCCAACTACCAGCATGCCCGGTTTTGCAACAGCTGGAGGTATCCTGATTGGGAAACAGTGGTATAGACAGTCTTAAGTTTCGCACTCACCGATGTTTAGAGTAGTGAAGAGCGGCTTAGGCCATATTCGAATTCGGGATATTTTGCAAATATATGATGACTATTAGTCCTATATTCACTATTAGAGATGAGCGAACTTACAGTAAATTCGATTCGTCACGAACTTCTCGGCTCGGCAGTTGATGACTTAACCTGCATAAATGAGTTCAGCTTTCAGGTGCTCCGGTGGGCTGGAAAAGGTGGATACAGTCCTAGGAGACTCTTTCCTAGGAATGTATCCACCTTTTCCAGCCCACCGGAGCACAGGAAAGCTGAACTAATTTATGCAGGATAAGCCATCAACTGCCGAGCCGAGAAGTTCGTGACGAATCGAATTTACTGTAGCTTCGCTCATCTCTATTCACAATATTCCTTTTTTTTTCTTTCATGCAAAAATTCGTAATGAAATTTGTATAGTGCGCATGCGCAATTATATCTTTCACCTAAAAGAAGGGAGGGATCAGTGTCCAGTCTGTAAGTGCAGATATTCACATAAATTCGCATAAACAATTTCCACGGCAGAAACTCTGATTCCGGGCCTTTGCAGAAAGAATTAACGTGTCGATTCTTTCTGCGGAATCCGCACGGAAATGCATTGCCATTTTGTGGCAGCACCAGCTGTCTGTGGAACGTCCACCCATGTGAACAAGCCCTAATGGGGTGTACTCTGCCTAAAAGCCTAGGGCAGCTGCATGCAACAAAAAAATCTACTTTACATAGAGTGACGAAGCATCAGATGCCCGGTCCTGCCTCACCGCAATGAGGAACCGAAACGTGTGAGGTCATGGAAACCAGGAGACAAAAGTAAATGTCCTCTTTTATGTGGGTTCTGGAAGTGAAGACCTCTACCGCTCCTCAGACCACACGGACCCCATGCCCAAGAGACCATCACTGCCCCTTTGTTCTAGCAATTGATTGGTGTCCTGCCCGAATTCAATAGTTAAAGAGTACCCCTCATGATTTTGTTAAATGTTCTAATCCTCCCAGTTCACTGCCCCCCATCATGATAAACCACCCCCTGCCTTTATTTTTATTATTTGTTCGTTTTCTACCTTGATATTGCTTTAGATTTTCTGCTCAGTCTCAGTCAGATTCACAAACTGGGAAGGGGCGTTCCCCAGCAGGCATGACATCATCTGAAGCCATACAGGGGAGAACTTCCTCCCTCACTCTGCTACACACAGCCCAGAGCAGTTCAGTGTGAGATGAGCTATGATTGGAGAAGGCTGCACACACATCCCTCAGCACTCCAGACTGCATTTCCTGATTTTGGACTTCTGCCAGGCCAGCAGGAGTCCAAACTCTGAGCAAGAGATGGGGGGGAAATGTGCTCTGGACAAGTAGGGAGACACCTAGTGGCAGCTTTTTTAAAGGGGTACTCCGGCGCTTAGACATCTTATCCCCTATACAAAGGATAGGGGATAAGATGCCTGATCGAGGGGGTCCCGTCACTGGGGACCCCCGTGATCTTGCACGCCGCACCCCTTTTATAATCAGTCCCCGGAGCGTGTTCGCTCCGGGTTTGATTACTGTCGATCACGGGGCCGGAGCGTTGTGACGTCAAGTTTCCGCCCCGTGTGACATCATGCTCCGCCCCCCTCAATGCAAGCCTATGGGAGGGTATGTTACAGCTGTCACCCCCCCTCCCATATGCATCCTTTGGATAGGGGATAAGATGTCTTAGCGCCGGAGTACCCCTTTAAACACAAATAAAACATAGAAAACTTCACTTTTTTTTCATCAAAGTACATTAGAAAGATTTTTTTTTTATATTTACCATAAGGAGTGCTATAGCAAAAATTAGTTTTAATGATAGTGCCCACTTAATATTTTGAGGGTTCACCTTTACATTGAGACATATCAGAAGAGGCGAGGGTCATTGAGCCGTGGTCCTCCCCCACTTATTGATAAAATAAAGGGGGGCTCAGAGCTCTAAAACCCAGAAATGAGTCACTGCATAGGTAAGAATTGTGAGATGGGTGAGGAGCCCAGCAGTCACACCTTGACCTACCAAAGCAGTAGGGGGTGCACTCCCCTTGTGAATAGGAAACTGTAATAAATATAACTTTATTCTTTTATCACTCCTATAGGCTATATAGCAAGATACGTTTTTTATTTGGGTCCTATACTTCACCGGTTAGCTCTACCAGTCAGAGGCTACTCGGTGGATGTATCCAGTGTTCAGATGCCCCCAAAAGTATGGTCCCCAGGTGGGGCTGCATTCCCATAGAACAGTATTTCCCAACCACGGTGCCTCCAGCTGTTGCAAAACTACAACTCCCAGCATGCCCGGACAGCCATAGGCTGTCCAGGCGTGCTGGGAGTTGTAGTTTTGCAACAGCTGGAGGCACTCAACGTTCGACTTTTGAGGTGCCATTTTGACTTACAATAGAGGGAATGTTCAGGAAATTTCAGGATATTCAGGTGACAGATCTACTGTAAGGTCCCATGCACACTACGGAATTTCCACGTGAAGGGATCGTGCGGCATGGCAGATAACATAAGCGAATGGGGTCAAGTTGCCATTAAATCAATGGGAGGCATTTTGGTTGTTTTTTTGCGCCTGTGACATGAACCTTTTAGTGTTATACAGTGAGTTTTGACCACATGATCCGTATTGTGGTCAAGGTCGCCCTTGTGTAAAACCAGTGCCCAATTGAGGTGTGTTTACAACTTTTAGTTATGTTTTATGGTCCAAAAATAGTCGTGTGATTGCGAGTCACTGAAAAAAACGTACAAATTCTTTGGTGGTGTCGAAACGTGGCACGATCTGATACGGTCTTGGCAGCTGATGGGTCTGAGAGCATTTAAACCATAAATTATCCCATTTATAAGATGCTGGAGAACTAGGTCTGTATACTGCAGGGTTCTCCCTATATACTGAGGTTTACTATGGTCAGGGCATCTTGCCCTTAGCCAACATGGCGGCTTCAGCGTAAGATCCGGTCGCCATGGTAACTCACGGCTGTATCCAGGGAAGTGACGTAGGTTCTAGAAGCGGAAGTCGCAGTGCGGACAGCTGGATTTCCGGCTTCGCTGGGTTGGTTTGGTTCTGGAAGTCGGCGGAGAGGAGTCTGAGGGTGACCGGGGACAGATAGCGAGCGGCCGGCGGGGACCCCTCACCATGGCGGTGTCAGAGGCCCAGCTCAAGAAGATGCTGAGCAAGGTGAGAAGAGCGCCGCCCACAGGCGGGTCACCACAACTGACCGGGGGAGATGACTCCCTGTCACTGCGAGGCCCCTCCCCCCCAAAACAACACGTCACGCCCCAGCACCAGAGAGTCATCCAGGCCATCAACTATATCTCCTGTCCCCCCGCATCTCGGCCACCATCTCTCTCCCCTCTATACCTCTGCCCCATCCTCCACCCCCCCCCCCCCCATACCTCTGCCCCCCCTCATACTTCTGCCCCATCCTCCACCCCCCCTATACCTCTGCCCCATCCTCCACCCCCCCTATACCTCTGCCCCATCCTCCACCCCCCCCCCCCCCATACCTCTGCCCCCCCTCATACTTCTGCCCCATCCTCCACCCCCCCTATACCTCTGCCCCATCCTCCACCCCCCCTATACCTCTGCCCCATCCTCCACCCCCCCTATACCTCTGCCCCATCCTCCACCCCCCCTATACCTCTGCCCCATCCTCCACCCCCTCTATACCTCTGCCCCATCCTCCACCCCCTCTATACCTCTGCCCCATCCTCCACCCCCTCTATACCTCTGCCCCATCCTCCACCCCCTCTATACCTCTGCCCCATCCTCCACCCCCTCTATACCTCTGCCCCATCCTCCACCCCCTCTATACCTCTGCCCCATCCTCCACCCCCCCCATACCTCTGCCCCATCCTCCACCCCCCCCCATACCTCTGCCCCCCCTCATACTTCTGCCCCATCCTCCACCCCCCCTATACCTCTGCCCCATCCTCCACCCCCCCTATACCTCTGCCCCATCCTCCACCCCCCCTATACCTCTGCCCCATCCTCCACCCCCTCTATACCTCTGCCCCATCCTCCACCCCCTCTATACCTCTGCCCCATCCTCCACCCCCTCTATACCTCTGCCCCATCCTCCACCCCCTCTATACCTCTGCCCCATCCTCCACCCCCTCTATACCTCTGCCCCATCCTCCACCCCCTCTATACCTCTGCCCCATCCTCCACCCCCTCTAAACCTCTGCCCCATCCTCCACCCCCCCCCATACCTCTGCCACATCCTCCACCCCCCCCCATACCTCTGCCCCATCCTCCACCCCCCCCATACCTCTGCCCCATCCTCCACCCCCCCCCCATACCTCTGCCCCATCCTCCACCCCCCCCCCCATACCTCTGCCCCATCCTCCACCCCCCCCCCCCTATATCTCTGCCCCATCCGCCACCCCCCCCCCCGTACCTCTGCCCCCCCCTCCTCCCCCCCCCCCGTACCTCTGCCCCGTCCTCCTCCCCCCCCCCCCGTACCTCTGCCCCGTCCTCCCCCCCCCCCCGTACCTCTGCCCCCCCTCCCCCCCACCTCTGCCCGTCCTCCCCCCCCACCTCTGCCCCCCCTCCCCCCCCACCTCTGCCCCCCCTCCCCCCCCCTCTGCCCCGTCCTCCTCCCCCCCCCCCCCGTACCTCTGTCTATATAAGGTCTCACAGCTGACAATGTATATCAGAGCAAACACCAAGCCATGAGGCGGAAAGAACTGCCTGTAGAGCTCAGACACAGCCCGGTCTATATAAGGTCTCACAGCTGACAATGTATATCAGAGCAAACACAAAGTCATGAGAGGGAAAGAACTGCCTGTAGAGCTCCGACACAGCCCTGTCTATATAAGGTCTCACAGCTGACAATGTATATCAGAGCAAACACAAAGTCATGAGGGGAAAGAACTGTCTGTAGGGCTCGGAGAGAGGATTGTGTGGAGCCACAGATCTATAGAAGGGGACAAAACATTTTGTCTGCACTGAAGGTTCCCAAGAGCTCAGTGACCTCCATAATTCTTACATGGAAGAAGAAGGAACAACCAGGACTGCTGCTCCCCTCCCCCCAAACTAAGTGATGAGGGGAGAAGGGTCTTGGTAAGAGGAGACTGAGAACCCAATGGTCACTATGGATGAGCCCCAAAGATCCTGAGTGTAGATGGGAGAAACTTCCAGAAGGTTCAGAACCATCACTGCAGCCTCCTCAGTAATAACGCATGGAAGACACCGAAAGATTACAGAGAAGGATCAGAGTGTGAGGAGCAAGATTCTCTGGTGTAAGGGCACCAGGCACTGCCCATCACTGCCCAATACCACCCCAACCGTTGCAGAACTACAACTCCCAGCATGCCGTATTAGGCTTCCAGCCAGGCCTAGGACAAAGTCAAACTGCTAAAGCAGTGTTTTCCAACCAGGGTTCCTCCAGATGTTGCAAAACTACAACGTCCGGGCATGCTGGGAGTTGTAGTTTTGCATCATTAGGAAGCTCCCTGGTTGGGATACACTGCCCTATACCAATGATCTCCAGCCTTAAATTCTCCTGCTGTTGCAAGACAGCAACCCTGGGCATCCTGGGAGTTGTAGTTTTGCCACAGCTCTACATAAAGCAGTGCAGGTGGGTGGCCTATTCCAGGTCAGACTTAAAGGGGTATTCCAGGCAAAAACTTTTTTATATATATATATCAACTGGCTCCAGAAAGTTAAAACAGATTTGTAAATTACTTCTATTAAAAAATCTTAATCCTTCCAATAGTTATTAGCTTCTGAAGTTGAGTTGTTGTTTTCTGTCTAACTGCTCTCTGATAATGTCACGTCCCGGGAGCTGTGCATGATGGGAGAATATCCCCATAGGAACTGCACAGCTCCCGGGACCTGAGTCATCAGAGAACAGTTAGACAGAAAACAACAACTCAACTTCAGAAGCTAATAACTATTGGAAGGATTAAGATTTTTTTAATAGAAGTAATTTACAAATCTGTTTAACTTTCCGGAGCCAGTTTTGGCCTGGAATACCCCTTTAACTCCTGACAACATAATCCGGGCTGAGTAATGTTAATCCGTCAGGTATGACTTCCTCAATGTAGAGACATGTGACCAGCCTGGTCACGTGACCAATTGTGATCGCAGGTAGAGCTGCCGGTGACCTCACCATGACTCAGGGCTGTCACCACATGACTAAGTGACACCACACAAGCCTTAAAGTGACAGCAACCTATAAGGAAGACCTATACTGATAAACATTACATTCATTATATTATACAGCGGGTCTGAATACTTATGTCCATGGGAGATTTTAGTTTTTATTATTTTTGTTATAATTTTAATTTTATTCTGTTTTTGTTTCAGTACAAGTACAGAGATCTGTCTGTGCGGGAGATCCTGAATGTCATCGGGCTCTACAGGGACCTCAAACCATTACCAGATAGTTACGGTAAGTAGAAGTATTTCTCACAGAATTGGTAGCAACTGAAGTACAACTTTAGGATCCCGGGCACCGTAATCAGTGGGACCTGATTGATGTCTGGGGACCAGGAACCTGTAGGACCTGGGGTCGGAGAGTCCCATGGAGTGGTATCTGAACCTACAACCAACAAATGGGTCTGATATAGTAAAGGGGGATATAGTGACATACTGACTGTGCACATCACCATATCATTCACTCCAAAAAATTAGTATGTCCCCTGATGAACCGTTTGCTAAAATGGTGAAACATGTCGAGACAATTGGAAAAAAAAATAACACAAGGGGACGAGTGACGTATTTTTGTCCTATAACATGGACTGCTATATGAGCATTTTTTTTATCTAGACACTACATACAGTTGATGCTTAGGGATAGGGGCACCCTTAATGGGGAACTCCTGTACATAAGTACTTCTCCCCTATACACAAGATCCCGGGGATAGGTGTCTGATGATGGGGGTCGTCAATCGTCAATCTCTTGCTCTCCCATAGAGATACATAGAAGTACTTGCCAGCCACCGCTTCGTGCCAGGGTTGACAGTAATTTGGTCTTAGAGAGGTGCCTGGCAGGAGATCATGGGGGGGTTCTAGCAGTTGAACTCCTTGCGATCAGACCCCTAACCTCTATCTACAGCAGTGGTCTCAAACTGTGGCCCTCCAGCCGTTGGCGGTCCGGGCATGCTGGAAGTTGAAGTTTTGCAACATCTGGAGGGCCTCAGTTTGAGACCACTGATCTACAGGATCCTGTGTATAGGGGATAAGTACTTTTGTACCAGAGTCCCCCCTTTAAAGAGGGATTGTAATTGAGGACAGTATTTTACACTACAACATGCCTGTTGTAGCTAGAGATGAGCGAACTTACAGTAAATTTGATTCGTCACGAACTTCTCGGCTCGGCAGTTGATGCCTTTTCCTGCATAAATGAGTTCAGCTTTCAGGGGCTCCCGTGGGCTGGAAAAGGTGGATACAGTCCTAGGAGACTGTTGCCTAGGACTATATCCACCTTTTCCAGCCCACGGGAGCCCCTGAAAGCTGAACTCATTTATGCAGGATAAGTCATTAACTGCCGAGCCGAGAAGTTCGTGACGAATCGAATTTATTGTAAGTTCGCTCATCTCTAGTTGTAGCGTAAAATACACTGTGAAATTGCTGTTTGTGACCCTACCCTTATAGGGAGATATTTCTCATTGCTTTTAGAGCATTTTTTTTTTTTACTATGTTTTGGCGCAGTTCAGACGCAAGCAGCATAGTTAGTGACTTTTATTCGTCTTTTGATATAGACAGGTTCACTCTTTTTGCCCACCCGTAGAACTTTTTCTTTTTGACCATGCAGTGGTCACGTATTTATCATTTGCGGCTTTTGTCAAAAGTCGCTATTTTGTGCGCAAAGTTCCTTTTTTTTTTTTTTTTTAGGCGCAAACCTACACCGCCTTCCAGTAGGCGTGAGCATCACTTCTACCTTCTGCAATTCGACCTTTAACCTCTTGTGGACGACAGAGTCCCACTCCCCTTCTATGACGCGCGATCAGGAGCTGAGCACGGGTCATAGCTGGGTGGTCCTGGCGGATATCTGTCTCAAGGACCCATCTCTAATGCCAGACATCACCGATCACGGTGATGCCCGGCTTTAACCCCTTAGACACCACAATCAGATTTGATTGTAGCATCTAAAATGCAAGTAAAACTGTCCCCGCCGCTCTGTGAAAGGAAGTAAAAACACCTAATCTGCCAAATTCAGGACCCGGGAAAGTGTCTATTTCCCTCCCAAACAAGCGTCTAGAAAAGTTAATCATCCTGCTGCACCTTCTTGATAAATAAGATGCACACTAGTCTAGTGCTGGGCGGTATGACTAGAGATGAGCGAACTTTACAGTAAATTCGATTCGTCACAAACTTCTCAGCTCGGCAGTTGATGACTTATCCTGCATAAATTAGTTCAGCTTTCCGGTGCTCCGATGGGCTGGAAAAGGTGGATACAGTCCTAGGAAAGAGTCTCCTAGGACTGTATCCACCTTTTTCAGCCCACCGGAGCACCTGAAAGCTGAACTCATTTATGCAGGATAAGTCATCAACTGCCGAGCCGAGAAGTTCGTGACGAATTGAATTTACTATAAGTTTAACGGTATTCCCCTTCCCCCCCCCCCCCCCCCACACGAACTAATCATATATGACCCCCAGGCTCTGCTATATTTCTCTAAATCCCCCACCCCCTCTCCTCCAGGCCACAGCCCTTTAAATGAATTAAATGCGGGCCGCCAGCGCTGTAAATTAATGAGATGCAGGCCGCAGTGCTTTGAATGAAATGCGGGCAGCGGCGCTATAAATTAAAGGGGTTATCCAGGAAAAAACTTTTTTTTTCTATATCAACTGGCTCCAGAAAGTTAAACAGATTTGTAAATGACTTCTATTAAAAAATCTTAATCCTTTCAGTACTTATGAGCTTCTGAAGTTAAGGTTGTTCTTTTCGGTCTCAGTGCTCTCTGATGACACGTGTCTCAGGAAACGCCCAGTTTAGAAGAGGTTTGCTATGGGGGATTTGCTTCTAAACTGGGCGGTTCCCGCGACAGGTGTCATCAGAGAGCACTTAGACAGAAAAGAATAACTCAACTTCAGAAGCTCATAAGTACTGAAAGGATTAAGATTTTTTAATAGAAGTAATTTACAAATCTGTTTAACTTTTTGGAGCCAGTTGATATATAAAAAAAAAGTTTTTTCCTGGAATACCCCTTTAATGACTTGGGAGCCGACGGCGCTTTAAATGAATGAGATGCGGGCCGCGGCGCTGGAAACGATTAAGTTGCGAGCTGGAAGCTGTCACCTCCCCCTGCAAGTGCTAAAAGCCGGGCTTTTAGCGCTTGCAGGGGGAGGTGACAGCTTGCCGCGGCTCATATCTCATTCATTTAAAGCGCCGTCGGCCCGCATCTTATTAATTTAAAGCGCCGCGGCCCGCATCTTATTAATTTAAAGCATCGGCAGCTCACAATGTAATCCTTTAAAGCGCCGCAGCCGCAATCTCATTAATTTAAAGCGCCGCCGCAACTCATCTGCGGCTGATAATTCATTCATTCGAGGTGGGGCCCGACCGGTATTGCGGTATAGGAAAAATTCATATCGTGCAGGGAAAAAATTTCTGTATTCGGTATGAACCGGTATACCGGCCAGCACTACGCTAGTCAAACCCACCACCCAAATAAACCTGGGAAAATAGCTCTACCATAGACATTGATAAATCTGGACCATTGTGTTTAGTCTGGCTAAAGGGTTGTGGATAATCCTATTTTATTTTAATTTTTTTCGGTAAGTTGCACGGGCACCAAAGTACAGTAAAATGTTCCGTGCACACTGATAGAAAGGAGACGTAGGGATTTATGGGCGTCACACCCTGATGGTGACCCAGGACACCATACAGTCACACTGAGAGCAGTGATCTGATCCTATGGAGGGGGAGGGAGCGGCTCCAGGGACCTGTTCTGTGGTTTCATGTTCAGGACAAAGTTGCCTCTGTCTCGTGTTCAGTCCCAGCGGAGGGTCCTTATTGCCCAGCACTGAGCGGAGGGTCCTTATTGCCCAGCACTGAGCGGAGGGACCTTACTGCCCGGCACTGAGCGGAGGGACCTTACTGCCCGGCACTGAGCGGAGGGTCCTTACTGCCCGGCACTGAGCGGAGGGTACCATGACTTAGACCAGTGTTTCCCAATCAGGATACCTCCAGCTGTTGCAAAACTACAACTCCCAGCATGCCCGGACAGCCTTTGGCTGTCCGGGCATGCTGGGAGTTGTAGTTTTGCAACAGCTGGAGGCACCATGGTTGGGAAACACTGCCTATGTTTCCTATGGGGATTTTCTCCTACTATGGACAGAGATGTCAGCAGAGAGCTCTGTGTTCCAATTTTTTTTTTATTTCCTCTGTTGTATTCAGCAGCTGATAAGTACTGGAAGGATTAAGTTTTTTTTTAATAGAAGTAATTTACAAATCTGTTTAACCTTCTGGCACCAGTTGATAAAAAAAATAAATATAATAATAATTTCTACCGGAGTACCCCTTTAATCCCTATCCAAGAGATAGGGGATAAGATGTCTGATCGTGGGGGGGTCTCGCTGCTGGGGACCCCGTGATCTCCCCTCTGCACCCGGCGTTTGTTTAGAGTGTTGGGTGCAGCGCCGGAGGCTCATGATGTCATGGCCGTGCCCCGTTTGTGATGTCAAGGCCACGCCCCTCAATGCAAGTCTATAGGAGGGGGCGTGACCTCTCCCATAGACTTGCATTGAGGGGGTGTGGCCTTGACATCACAAGCCTCCGCCCCGCATTACCAGTCATCCGGCACGAGGCGAAGTTCACTCCGTGCATCGGATGTCTGGGGTGTCGCAGCCGAGATCGCAGGGTCACCCACGATCGGACATCTTATCCCGCATTCTTTGGATAAGGGGATACGATGTCTAGGGGCGGAGTACCCCTTTAAGATCAATGGGGGTCCCAGCACTTGAACCCTCACCAATAATACACTTACCCTCTGTCCTGTGCATATAAGATAGCTGCAATTTTTTGCTTATATATATTGCAGTATAGGATATTATTAGGGAATAATGTAGAGGTTCTTGTGTATGCTTTGTGCTTACCTGTTTCAGCTCATGTGGCATTACTCATTACAGTTCCATTGCTGAAATGATTTCCTAATGCTGCCTACATTTTCCCATGAAGCCTCTGGCTTTGCCGAGGGAGGGGGTGGAGTCTGATCACTGCACCTGGTCATCTGATTGGGCTGCTGGTGCTGGAGGTCACCCAGGTGAACCGATTAGACTCATAAGTGAGTTGGGAGTCAGTTCACATTATGTGCCATTTTGATGCATTGTCTCAAAGTGCATTTTTAATTTTTTTTTTAAATATTGCAATGCGGGAAATCTTATTGGTCGTTGATCAGAGACTAATCTGTATTTTTATTTTTTATTTTCTCCAGTTTTCAACGATGGCACCTGTAGAGAGCTGCTGAGCCTTTCAGGCACCATTCCTGTACCTTATAAAGGTAAGTTATTCTCTGGCCTCACTTACCATCTGATCCATTGTACATTCGTGGCAGTGATTCCCAACCAGGGATCCTCCAGCTGTTGCAAAACTACAACTCTCAGCATGCCCGGACAGCCAAAGGCTTTGTACAGGAGCCCCATCGCTTAATCCCTGGACTTTACTGGGCTTCTGGCAAAGTCAAACTTCAGAATCTTAGGGTACGTTCAGACGAGCAGCTTTTCCGCGCGTATTTCGCTGTGGATCCGCCACTCAAGGACCTCTATATGCTGCCTTTACATGTGCCTGCTCGGGGCGGCAATACGCCGCTATGAGCAGACACACTGCGATGTGCGAGTCGCCGGGCGCATGGGCAGTATACTCTGACATCGCGGCAGCTCTGGGTCTAGCTCATTGAGCAGGGGGAGCGGCCGCGATGTGTGCGAGTACACCGCGCATGTGCTTCAGTGTGTCTGCATGTAGCAATGTATTGCCGCTCCGAGCAGGCACCTGTAAAGGCAGCATACAGAGGGCCTTCAGCGGCGGATCTGAAGCGTAAAATACGCTGTAAGGGTACGTTCACACGAGCGGATTTTTTTTGCGGGTTTTCAGCTGCGTATTTGAAAGGGGGGCGGGCTCTTCTCAGGTGTCCACATCTGCTGCGGTGGAATTTACGCTGCAGAAAATCCGCTGCAGTCCCTACTGACTTCAATGGGGCTTGCGGCGGATTTTCCGCAGCGTAAATTCCGCCGCGGAAAATCTGCTGCGGACAGCCGAGAAGAGCCAGCCCCCTTTCAAATACGCAGCGGAAAACCCGCAAAAAAAATCCGCTCGTGTGAACGTACCCTAAGGGGGTGCATTCACACGTGCGTATTTTCTGCAGCAGATCTGCTGCAGATTTGAGTCAGCAGATTTTTCTGTCCATTGAAGTCAATGGGCAGCGAAATCTGCAGCTGCAGATCTGCAGCATAAACATGCATGTGTGAACGTACCCTAAGGGTACATTCACACGGGTGGATTACCTGCACAATTTCCACAGCGTATTTGCTGCAGAAAATCTGCAGCGGATTTTGGTACCATTGACTTCAATGGGTCTGAAGGAAAATCTGCAAAACTGCCTCTATTGCGGATTTTCTGCTGACCCATTGAAGTCAATGGTAGCAAAATCCACTGCTTATTTTCACCAGCAAATACACTGCGGAAATTCTGCAGGAAATCCGCCCATGTGAACATACCCTAAATCCGCTCATCTGAACGTACCCTAAAGATGTGTTTCCCAACCAGTGTGCCTCCAGCTGTTACAAAACTACAACTCCCAGTATGCCCGGGAGTTGTAGTTTTGCAACAGCTGGAGGCACCCTGGTTGGTAAACACTAATCGTTGGTCAATTGGGGAGACTTTGTACAACAATGGGGACCATAAGAAGCTATAAGGGGTTAATTATATTGTCAGCAATTACTTTTTGTGTACATATATGGCCTGTACTAGAAGTCAGATCACCAAAGTGACTCCCTGGCCATTATGATACTTCAGCTCCCACACCATACCTGCCAGGGCATGCTGGGACTTGTAGTTTTTTTAGGTTGCACATCACGGCTATTAGCCTTCAATATTTAAGGGGTACTCCACTGGAAAGCATTTTTTTTTTTAATCCTCTGGTGCCAGAAAGTTAAACAGATTTGTAAATTATTTCTAGAAAAAAAAACTTAATCCTTCCAGTACTTATCAGCTGCTGTTCTGATCCACAGGAAGTTCTTTTCTTTTTGAATTTCTTTTCTGTCTGACCACAGTGCTCTCTGCTGACACCATTATAGGAACTGTCCAGAGCAGGAGAGGTTTGCTATTGGCATTTGGACAGTTCCTGACATGGACAGAGGTGTCAGCAGAGAGTACTGTGGTCAGACAGAAAGGAAATTCAAAAAGAAAAGAACTTCCTCTGGATCATACAGCAGCAGATAAGTACTGGAAGGGTTAAGATTTTTTTAATAGAAATAATTTACAAATTTACAAATTGTGGTCAGGCAGAAAGGAAATTCAAAAAGAAAAGAACTTCCAGTATTATTTGCTGCTGTATGATCCACAGGAAGTTCTTTTCTTTTTGAATTTCCTTTCTGCCTGACCACTGTGCTCTCTGCTGACACCTCTGTCCATGTGAGGAACTGTCCAGAGTAAGAGCAAATCCCCATCGCAAACCTCTCCTGCTCTGGACAGTTCCTGACATGGACAGAGGTGTCAGCAGAGAGCACTGTGGTCAGACAGAAAGGAAATTCAAAAAGAAAAGAACTTCCTCTGGATCATACAGCAGCAGATAAGTACTGGAAGGATTAAGATTTTTTTAATAGAAATAATTTACAAATTGTGGTCAGGCAGAAAGGAAATTCAAAAAGAAAAGAACTTCCAGTATTATTTGCTGCTGTATGATCCACATGAAGTTCTTTTCTTTTTGAATTTCCTTTCTGCCTGACCACAATTTGTAAATTATTTCTATTAAAAAATCTTAATCCTTCCAGTACTTATCAGCTGCTGTTTGATCCCCAGGAATTTCTTTTCTTTTTGAATTTCCTTTCTGTCTGACCACAGTGCTCTCTGCTGACACCTCTGTCCATTTTAGGAACTGTCCAAATCCCAATAGCAAAGCTCTCCTGCTCTGGACAGTTCCTCACATGGACAGAGGTGTCAGCAGAGAGCACTGTGGTCAGACAGAAAGGAAATTCAAAAAGAAAAGAAATTCCTGTGGATCATACAGCAGCAGATAAGTACTGGAAGGATTAAGATTTTTTAATAGAAGTAATTTACAAATCTGTTTAACTTTCTGGCACCAGTTGATATAAAAGTAATTAAATACGATTTAAAAGATATAAATACGTTCCTGGTCTCCTGTATGCTCTCATTGATATCTGTTTCGTACAGGTAACACGTATAATATCCCCATATGTCTGTGGCTGCTGGACACCTACCCGTACAACCCCCCAATCTGCTTTGTTAAACCCACCAACACCATGACCATAAAAACCGGAAAACATGTAGACGCCAACGGCAAGATCTACCTCCCTTATCTGCACGAATGGAAACACGTGAGTACAAACGCCTGCGGGAAGGATTCTCTCTTTCAGAGCTGTATTGTGGCCGCTGTCTGTTCTGGGGTCATCAATGTACAGTGACCCCTCAAACTTACAATGGCCTCAAGGTACAATATTTTCTGTATTACTGTTACTTGATACAAGACTCTACATACAATGCTACGAACAGTTCAGATCTGCAAAACGTGTCAATGGCTTGAAGAACCGACCAATCAGAATGGGGCATTCACTGGTAAAACCCCTGTATCACTGAAAGGGGTACTCCACTGGAAAAAACAAGGGGTACTCCACTGGAAAAAACAAGGGGTACTCCACTGGAAAAAAACAAGGGCTACTCCACTGGAAAAAACAAGGGGTACTCCACTGGAAAAAACAAGGGGTACTTCACTGGAAAAAACAAGGGGTACTCCACTGGAAAAAAAAAATAATCAACTGGTGCCAAAAGTTAAACAGATTTGTAAATTAGGAAAAAAAATATATATAAAAAATATATAAAAAACAGTCCTCTAAAGCACTAGGGGTATGAAAAAAGAAAATGAGTGAATAGAATGTGGATCCAATTGTTTTAGTGAAAATAAAATTGTGTTTATTATGTAGAATAATATAGTATACAGCCAATCACCTGGCAGGGCCCTGGCAGGTGAAAGGCAATAAAATGTTAAAATATTAATAAAAGTAGCACAAAAATACAAAAGATAAATTAAATGAATATCCGCTGTAAAGATAAAAAGTCTCTTTTCATTGATTTGTAAATTACGTCTATTAAAAAATATTAATCCTTCCAGTACTTATCAGCTGCTGTTATGATCCACGGGAAGTTCTTTTAATTATTTATTTCCTTTCTGTCTGACCACAGTGCTCTCTGCTGAGTAGGAGCAAATCCCTAAAGCAAACCTCTCCTGCTCTAGACAGTTCCTAAAATGGACAGAGGTGTCAGCAGAGAGCACTGTGGTCAGACAGAAAGGAAATTCAAAAAGAAATGAACTTCCTGTGGATCATAACAGCAGCCGATAAGTACTGGAAGGTTTAAGATTTTTTTTAAGTAGAAGTAATTTACAAATCTGTTTAACTTTCTGGCACCAAATGTTTTCCAGTGGAGTACCCCTTGAAGTGCTTGCAGTGACTAATTGTCTGGTAGTGCCCCCTACAGTACAGGGAGGTATTACATGTTCTGTACTCTTTACCTGTATTACTGAAGTGCATGCACTGACTCGTGTCTGGTAGCGCCCCCTACAGTACAGGGAGGTATTACATGTTCTGTACTCTTTACCTGTATTACTGAAGTGTATGCACTGACTGGTGTCTGGTAGCGCCCCCTACAGTACAGGGAGGTATTACATGTTCTGTACTCTTTACCTGTATTACTGAAGTGTATGCACTGACTGGTGTCTGGTAGCGCCTCCTACAGTACAGGGAGGTATTACATGTTCTGTACACTTTACCTGTATTACTGAAGTGTATGCACTGACTGGTGTCTGGTAGCGCCCCCTACAGTACAGGGAGGTATTACATGTTCTGTACTCTTTACCTGTATTACTGAAGTGTATGCACTGACTGGTGTCTGGTAGCGCCCCCTACAGTACAGGGAGGTATTACATGTTCTGTACACTTTACCTGTATTACTGAAGTGTATGCACTGACTGGTGTCTGGTAGCGCCCCCTACAGTACAGGGAGGTATTACATGTTCTGTACACTTTACCTGTATTACTGAAGTGTATGCACTGACTGGTGTCTGGTAGCACCCCCTACAGTACAGGGAGGTATTACATGTTCTGTACTCTTTACCTGTATTACTGAAGTGAATGCACTGACTGGTGTCTGGTAGCGCCCCCTACAGTACAGGGAGGTATTACATGTTCTGTACTCTTTACCTGTACCAGGGTTAGCCGCTCCTTTGGACACCAGGTGAGGGCGACTCCATTACTTTTTTAGGACACTGTGTGTACTGTACAGGACACTGAAGAAGCTCCTGTCCTCTACATAGACTGTGATTATAGCTCCCAGCAGATCTTTATTACTTTAATATGTAAAGATTTTCTTTAAAGGTTAAAGGGGTACTCCGGTGGAAAACTTTTTTTTTTTTTTTTTTTTTTTTCAATATTAAAATCAACTAATGCCAGAAAGTGAAACAGATTTGTGAATTACTTCTATTAAAAATTCTTAATCCTTCCAGTACTTATTTGCTGCTGTATTTTTTGTGTATGACGAAGGGAGTCATCGCCTGAACCGCATTACCTATTCACTCTGTGTCTCTGGATTTTACTTCAATAAACGGGACTTTCTTGCATTTATCCGTCGCGGGCTTCATGTCTAATTTACTGGACATCTGGTGTTGCCATACGCCTGCCGTGCGGTGGAGGGATATCTAGCGGTGAGCTGACCTACCTATTTCTGCTTATTAGCGGCTGTATACTAGAGAAGAAATTTGTTTCTTTTTGGATTTCTTTTCCGTCACGAGCACAGTGCTCTCTGCTGACACCTCTGTCCGTTTTAGGAACTGTCCAGAGCAGCACATGTTTGCTATGGGGATTTTCTCCTGCTCTGGACAGTTCCTAAAATGCACAGCAGAGGTCAGCAGAGAGCACTGTGGTCGTGACAGAAAAGAAATCCAGAAAGAAAAGAACTTCCTCTGTAGTATACAGCCCCTAATATGTACTGGAAGGATTAAGATTTTTTTTTTTTTTGTTTTGTTTTTTATAGAAGTGATTTACAAATCTGTTTAACTTTCTGGCACCAGTTGATTAAAAAAAAAAAAGTGTTCCACTGGAGTACCCCTTTAAACTGTATTAGTTATCTACTTATTTTTCTTTAATCCTCCCTTTTAAAAAAAAATTTTGATGACATTTTGGGGCTTCAGAACCAATTACCAGGTTTCCAGAGAGTTATGGTCTCAACATGCAATGGTCTCAACATGCAATGGTCTCAACATGCAATGGTCTCAGCATGCAATGGCCTCTGCATGCAATGGCCTCTGCATGCAATGGCCTCTGCATGCAATGGCCTCTGCATGCAATGGCCTCTGCATGCAATGGCCTCTGCATGCAATGGCCTCTGCATGCAATGGCCTCTGCATGCAATGGTCGTCCTGGAACAAATTAATATTGTAACTTTAGGGACCTCCGTATAATATATCCACAGAGAGAAGGTTTCCCCACCGCCATAGATTGTTCTCTCTTTCTTATTGTCCTAATAGTAGACGCTTTATGTAGAGAAGGTAACTTGGACTCCATATGTGAAGTCAGTGAATAAAATTTTAGTGGTCTGATTCTCTTTTTTGCCTAAAAAGATATCAATTGGCACCGACAATAAACAATTAGAGTTGAGCGAACTTACAGTAAATTCGATTCGTCACGAACTTCTCGGCTCGGCAGTTGATGACTTTTCCTGCATAAATTAGTTCAGCCTTCAGGTGCTCCGATGGGCTGGAAAAGGTGGATACAGTCCGAGGAGACTCTTTCCTAGGACTGTATCCACCTTTTCCAGCCCACCGGAGCACCTGAAAGCTGAACTAATTTATGCAGGATAAGTCATCAACTGCCGAGCTGAGAAGTTTGTGACGAATTGAATTTACTGTAAGTTCGCTCATCTCTATAAACAATGTAAACAATGACAATCCCTAACAAGTATCACCTTACATCAGTGTTTCCCAATCAGGGCGCCTCCAGCTGTTGCAAAACTACAACTCCCAGCATGCCCGGACAGCCAACGGCTGTCCGGGCATGCTGAGAGTTGTAGTTTTGCAACAGCTGGAGGCACCCTGATTGGGAAACACTGCCTTACATGCATTCACCTTCCCGAGATGCCGCCAGCCCGCAACGTATGTTGTGTAAATCTTTGCCTAGGGGGTAGAGAGTTTACAAGTGCACGACATTAGTAAAAAATTGTAATTGTTTTGTCCAACTAGACATAAGGTGTTTTCTGAGAGTTAAACTAATTCAACCTTAAAGGGGTACTCCGGAAAACATTTTTTTTTTTTTTTTTTTTTTTTTTTTTTTTTTTAAATCAACTGGTGCCAGAAAGTTAAACAGATTTGTAAATTACTTCTATATAAAAAAAAAATATTTACCCTTCCAGTACTTTTTAGCAGCTTTATGCTACAGAGGAAATTCTTTTCTTTTTGAATTTCTTTTTTGTCTTGTCCACAGTGCTCTCTGCGGACACCTCTGTCCATGTCAGGAACTGTCCAGATCGGCATAGGTTTGCTATGGGGATTTTCTCCTGCTCTGGACAGTTCCTGATATGGGCATCAGGTGTCAGCAGAGAGCACTGTGGACAGGACAAAAAAAGAAATTCAAAAAGAAAAGAATTTTCTCTGGAGCATACAGCTGCTAAAAATTACTGGAAGGGTAAATATATATATTTTTTTTAATAGAAGTCATTTACAAATCTGTTTAACTTTCTGGCACCAGTGGATTTAAAAAAAAAAAAAAATTTTTCCAACGGAGTACCCCTTTAAAGGACATGTGACTAAGTAGAAAAACAACAATATCTCACCTGTTAGGCCATGTTCACACTGATGAAAATGTGCGAAATGTCCGCCACAAAAAATAGGGGCCGACAAGCTGCACATTTATTTGATGCGGCGGCGCTAGGACCGCTCGGAAATGTGCTGTCTCCATAGACGGCAATGCGTTTCCGAGCGGAATCCTACAGAAACATTGAACAGGTTCATTGAAATAGTCGATAACTTATACCGATATTCCAGTATAAGTTATCGGCTATCGGCCTTAAAGGGGTATTCCAGGAAAAAACATTTTTTTTATATATCAACTGGCTCCAGAAAGTTAAACAGATTTGTAAATTACTTCCATTAAAAAAATCTTAATCCTTTCAGTACTTATGAGCTTCTGAAGTTGAGTTGTTTTTTTCTGTCTAAGTGCTCTCTGATGACACGTGTCTCGGGAACCGCCCAGTTTAGAAGCAAATCCCCATAGCAAACCTCTTCTAAACTGGGCGGTTCCCGAGACACGTGTCATCAGAGAGCACTTAGACAGAAAAGAACAACTCCACTTCAGCATTATCGGTATCGGCCCTAAAAAATTGGTCGATCCCTAGTTGAAGGGGCCACTTCACACAAGTAGCGGCCGTACCTGGTATTCAGCAAAGTGAAAGAGACGACCCGCACGACCATATACAATATAGTATTGTCCTAATAGTAGACGCTTTATGTAGAGAAGGTAACTTGGACTCCAGATGTGAAGTCAGTAAATCACATTTTAGTGGTATTGTTCTCTTTTTGCCTAAAAAGCGACAATAAACAATGTAAACAATGACAATCCCTAACAAGTATCACCTTACATCAGTGTTTCCCAACCAGGGGGCCTTCAGCTGTTGCAAAACTACAACTCCCAACATGCCCGGACAGCCGAAGGCTGTCCGGGCATGCTGGGAGTTGTAGTTTTGCAACAGCTGGAGGCCCCCTGGTTGGGAAACACTGTACTACACAGTCGATTATTTGTCACAAGATGGAGTAGAGCTTCTGTGTACTTGGATGGGTAGATATAGGTGTAAACCCAACCTCAGATTATGGCGCTGTTGATTCCAGTCTATTATTCTCTGTTATCGGCCATTTAGGGGCAGAATAAGAATAAAGCTCCATACTGACTGTGCAGCCTGTACCTCATGGGGCTTTGTAGTTGCTTAATGAGAATGTGCTGGAGGCTTCAGGACGGCAGCTACAGACGAGTACATGAGGCGGCACAGTGTAGTCACTGCTCTGTTCTCTCTCTCCGCAGCCTCCGTCAGACCTGCTGGGGTTAATCCAGATCCTCATTGTCGTCTTTGGAGAGGAGCCACCGGTGTTCTCCCGATATCCTGCACCAGCTCCCTACATGTACCCGGCCGCCGGACCCCCCAACAGTGAGTTTCTGATGCCAGTAAGAGCTATGAGCAGCAGCTTCCATAGTGGACGGAGCAGGGCCGTCCAGCAGCACAGAGTGTTTAAAGGAGAGATATCCAGTGGGGAAAAACGTATCCCCTATCCTAAGGATAGGGGATAAGTTTCAGATTGCGGGGGGTTCGACCGCTGGCGATCTCCTGTATGGGGCCCCGGCTCCGTGGGCAGATAGCGCGTGTTGACCACCGCACGAAGCGGCAGCTGACACGCCCCTTCAATGCAACTCTATGGCAGAGCCGGAGCGCTGCCTTCGGCAATCTCCGGCTCTGCCATAGCGATGTATTGAGGGGGGAGTGTCGGCCACCGCTTCGTGCGGTGGTCAACACGCGCTATCTGCCCACGGAGCCGGGGCCCCATACAGAGAGATCGCGGGGGCCCCAGCAGTCGGACCCCCTGCGATCTGAAACTTATCCCCTATCCTTAGTATAGGGGATATGTTTTTCCCCACTGGACTACCCCTTTAAGGAAAAGAGTTCAGTGATCTTGTAAGGCTAGGTTCAGACTACGGAATTTCCGCCTGCAATTTTACTTTGAAATTGCAGGCGGAAATTCCGCTTTCTAAAATGCATAGTGTAGTGAATGATTTTCCGTTCACAAATTCACACTGCCGAATTTGTGAACGGACAATCCGCTTGGAAATTTCCGCCTGAAGAAAGGCGTTGCTCTTTCTTCAGGCGGAAATCTGTGCGGAACACATTGCAGTCTATTGGAGACTTCAGTGTCCGCGCGGTCCTAGCACCGACTGAATCAGTCAGCGCTGGCCATACTCGGAATCTCCGGCCGGAAATTTTCTGCCTGGAGATTCCGTAGTCTGAACCTAGCCTAAGGGGCAGTAACCTGATTAGAGGAAATTAATATAGAGACAAATACTGGTGGGGGGGGGGGGGTACAGGTTGTGCCCTTAAAGTAATGATGACATATTGGGTTCCTATAGTCTTCTATGTATAAAATAATTACACACTTGGTTTTAGGTTTCCTTTTCTGTTATCTACATCTAGGGGGGGCGTATTATTACAGTCACATCAGATATCCATAATGATTGTTAATACTTTCATTTCTGTGTCTTTTAGCCTCATATATGCCAGGAGATAACCCACCATACCCGGCAGGGCACCCGTCCAACCAAAGGTACATTAATGTGTCATGTGCTATAAGGAATATATTCACTAGATTCCTAGAGAGATATATAAATTATATATTTATTTCTTTTATATACATATATTTTAAATGCATAAATCTTATACATTTATATACATATATTTTATTTTTTTAAACAAATATTTTGTATACTTTAAATACATGTTATATAAAATTATTTGATATACATATATTTCATTTATTTTACACACACATATATATAAATGTATACACACACATGTATATATGTATGTGTGTGTGTAAAATAAATAAATAAAATATTTGTTTTAAAAAATAAATTATGGATTAAAAAAATATATACATGTATATGAAATATATATATATATATATTTTATATACATAGATATATATATATTTTTTACAAATTTTTTACATATTTTAAACAAATTTTATTTATTATTTTTACACACATATATTTTTTTTATTTTACACATACACACACACACATCTATCTCTATATAGATATATATGTGTGTATCTATATAGATAGATAGATAGGTGTGTGTGTGTGTGTGTGTATGTGTAAAATAAAAAAGTGTGTAAAAATAATTAAAATTTGTTTAAAAAAATATGTATTAAAAAAAAAAAATATATATATATATATATATATATATATATATATATTTTATATATATTATACATATATATATTTTATACATATTGTATTTTTTAAAACAAATATTTTATTTATAATTTTTGTGTGTAAAATAAATAAAATGTGTGTAAAAATAATAAATAAAATATTTGTTTAAAAATAATACCGTATTTATCGGCGTATAACACGCACTTTTAAAACTTAAATTTAAGGCAAAAAGCCTGCCTGCGTGTTATACACCGATAAATGTTCTCGTCACTGATTTTAAAGCGGCCGCAGCAGCTTGTGAAGTATCAGCAGCACGGCCGCGGCCACTTTAAATCAGTGACCAGCGGCGTCTCCTCCCGCTCTGCTTAAAATTTTTCTTACCTCCCTCATCATTCCCCCTTTTCCCAATGCTTTTCATAGTTTTTTTAATTTAGCTTACTTGGCTGCGCTTCGGCAGGTCAGGTCAGGCGGGGGGGGGGTCTTGCGGGCTGCGGTCAGTAAAGCAGATGAATGACGTCCTCTGCCGGCTTCTCTGCGCGGCATCAGTGATGTCACTTTTCATTTCCTGTAGTCGCCGCTCTCCGAACTCTGACTCGCGGCTGTTGCAGGAAATGAAAAGTGACGTCACTGATGCCGCGCAGAGAAGCCGGAAGAGGACGTCATTCATCTGCTTCACTGACCGCAGCCCGCAAGACCCCCCCACCTGACCTGCCGAAGCGCAGCCAAGTAAGCTAAATAAAAAAAACTATGAAAAGCATTGGGAAAAAGGGGGATGATGAGGGAGGGGAAGAATAGCATAGGAGGAACATGATGGGGGGGGGGGGATGATGAGACAGGGGGAAATGATGGGGGGTATGATGAGACAGGGTGGGGGATGATGAGACGGGGAAATGATGGTGGGGGGAGGCACTAAAGGCATAATGTCTGTATGGCTAGTGGTGGTCTATGACGGGGAAATGATGAGACATGGGGGAGGCGATGAGAAGGGTAAATGTGGCACAGGGACTGATAAAAGGGAAGGAATGATGTGGCACTGGAGGGGACCAAACTAAGGTGCAGAAGAAAACAAAGTTGGGGGGATGATGTGGCATTTAGTCCAAGTCATTTTATTGAAAAAGTTTATTTTAACTTAAATTTCCCTGTTAAAATGAGGGTGCGTGTTATACGCCGATAAATACGGTGTATATATATATATATATATATATATATATATATATATACATATATATATACATATATACATACATATATACATACATATATACATACATATATACATACATATATACATACATATATACATACATACATACACACACACACACACACACACACACACACACACACACACACACACAGATCAATGATGGCCCGAAACATCACTAAATCTGTAGAAAGCCGTTGGCTGTCCGGGCATGCTGGGAGTTGTAGTTTTGCGACATCTGCAGGTCCACAGTTTATAGACCACTGTTATAAATGATATGGACGGATCAGCCATGATATTAGTGAAGTGAATAACAGGGATTATCTGGGGACGATGGTGCCGTCAGCGGTGGGATATATAAGGAGCAACTGACCGCTCAGGTTATGAAGTTGATGTTGGAAACAAGGAAAATGGTCAAATAGTAAGAATCTGAGTGTCTGTAACCAGGGTGTTGTGTAGGCGGCTGTGTCCGGTCATCTCCAGAGCGGCCGGTCTTGTGGGGTCTTCCCAGTATGTAGCAGTTAGTACACAACAAGAGGGTTATGATTTATGTATATTGGGGGGCAACCAGTGCTAGGCCATCTGCGCCAATCCCACAGAAGAGCTGCTGTAAAGCAAACTGCTGAAAAACTTCCTGCTGTCTATGATAGAAAGGAGTCCGATCACACAGGATATCACAGCTTGTTGTGTACGGGGTCCCGCAGACCTATGCTGACCCTACAAGTCTCATGGGGTCTGGGCCTGGATGGAGCACAGTATTAGACATGTTATGGCTGATCTCTGTATAACACTTTATATTTAGACACAAATCTCCCACAGTCTTCGTGTTGATAGTCCAGAATCTGTAGAACCAACATGATGCCAAACTATTGGTTTTCCGGTCTATACATTTATTCTATATACATATATTTTGAATTTTTTTTTAATACATATATTTTATTTTTTTAAACAAATATTTTGTATATTTTAAATACATAGGTTTTATAACATTTTTTATATACATACCGTATATATATTTTTTTACACACATATATACAGACACACACATATATATATATATATATATATATATATATATGTTTGTGTGTGTGTAAAATCTATAAATAATATTTGTGTTTAAAAAAAAAAAAAAATGGATAAAAAAAAAATATATATATGGACATGTATATCCCGATTGTGTGATACCTTCTCTCCCGTTCTCCTAAGCATTAATTGTGTGTTCCATCTATTCACAGCGGGTATCCTGACTACTATCCAGCTGGTGGGCCCTATCCCCCAACCTCCGGGCCCCAGATGTTTCCTCAGCCCCCTGTACCTCACCCTCAGGTCACCAGCTCCGGTAAGGATTCATCACATGTTCTTTTTGCAGACCCTGGCTCAGGTCTGATTTTTAATGAACCAGTCACTGTTCCTAACCTGTGGTTCTACAGCTGTTTCAAAACTACAACTCCCAGCATGCCCAGACAGCTTTTGGCTGTCTGGGCATGCTGGGAGTTGTAGTTATGCAACAGCTGGAGGCACACTGGTTGGGAAACACTGTTCTAAACACACTGGGTCTGTAGGTTGCAAAACTACAACTCCCAGCATGCCCGGACAGCAAAAGGCTCTTCCAGGCATGCTGGGAGTTGTAGTTTTCCACCAGCTGGAGGCATCCCGCTTGGACAGGAGCCCCATAACTTCACCCTAAGACCTTTTTAGGCTTCTGGCCAGGCCTAGAAAATCAAACTGCAAAATCTAAAGCAGTGTTTCCCAATCAGTGTGACTCCAGCTGTTGCAAAACTACAACTCCCAGCATGCCCGGACAGCCAAAGGCTGTCCGGGCATGCTGGGAGTTGTAGTTTTGCAACAGCTGGAGGCACATTGGCTGCAAAACACTGTTCTAAACACACTTGGGTCTGTAGTTTACAAGGCTCTTGCAGGCATGCTGGGAGTTGTAGTTTTGCAACATCAGGAGGTGGCCCTAGTTGGGAAAGCCCGCTCTACACAATGAATTAACCTTTGGTTGTTCAGATAACCTCAGGCTATGTTCACACGGAGGTTTCCATGCGGAATGTCCAACCAGAAATGGTCCGGCGGGCGCTAGGACTGCTCTGAAATGCGCCGTCTCATAGACAGCAATGCATTTCCAAACAGGATCCACAGAAAAGTTGACATGTCTGTTCTTTCTGCTAACGCCGGTATCAGAATTTCCACGTCAGAAACATCTGCTTGCGGAAATTCCGCCACGTGAACAGTGAAGCTGGATCCCATTGAAATCAATGAGACTCTGCTGCAGGAGATTTTCTGAGCGGAAAATTCCTTCGGAATTCTGCTCGGAAATTCCGCGTCCTTAGGCTGGAGAACAATGTCCCATAGGAATGTGTTTTGGTTTCTTGTGCCACTAGATGGCGTACATCTATTCCTCTAGAGGGCGCTGTACTCCTTTATGTATGAGAGTCAATGTGCTGTATACTCCGGTTTTGCTGTGTTGGTATTATTATTATTAGAAATATTCCAATATCTATTAATTTGTGGATTTCCTAACCTCACTACAGCGGGTAAAGTCAGTCGGCTCTTTAGGTTTTCTGCCAAGTATGGTCCTTGCTTCAGGCCGTCTTATTGACCTCAGTAAGGTGCGGGTGTAGGGCCGGCATTGGAGACTGCACCTACAGAGAATATATATGGGAGACTTCCTTAAAGCGTTACTGTCGTTTTTCTAAGCATTTTCCTAATGTGATTGCTATAGATGTTAAAAACAGGTTTAAAAAATGGCCACTAGGGGTCTCTGTTTCTAATTTAGCAAACAAACCCCCGAAAATTCAGCCTTTTTGGTCCTTTTTTAAAAAGGACAAAAATCTCTGAGGGGAGGGAGGTGGCTGTTCCTCAGAGCACAGACAAGATCCATACAGCCTGCAGTCTTTATTAAGAAAAGCATTTACATGCATAGTTACAAGCAATACAAAGTGCTAAACCAGTGGTCCCCAAACTGTGGCCCTCCAGATGTTGCAAAACTACAATTCCCAGCATGCCTGGACAGCCGTTGGCTGTCCAGGCATGCTGGGAGTTGTAGTTTTGCAACATCTGGAGGGCCACAGTTTGGGGACCACTGTGCTAAACTATTATTTATATGCAAAATGGTTTCTCTTTGGTCATTTTATGAACTTGTTTCTCGTGGATGTAAACCATATAGGTTTCACATTGCCGCTTTAGGGTTATAAAAAGCATGCACTTCGGTTACTTTTTTGGCAGGTTTTTTTTCTTCTCTCCTTGCACCATATAGTTTCACATGGCTGCATTAGAGTTATATAGAGCATGCATGGCTGCATTAGAGTTATATAGAGCATGCATGGCTACATTAGAGTTATATAGAGCATGCATTCAGCCAATATGCTTTGCAAATGTAAAAATTAGAGATGAGCGAACTTACAGTAAATTCGATTCGTCACGAACTTCTCGGCTCAGCAGTTGATCACAGTTATATATAGATCAAAAGGTATTTTACATATTAACAATGCATAGTATTGTGCGTACAGATCTTAGGGCACATTACTACACTGATTTAAGCATTTTTTATTTATTTTTTTTCTTACTAATGACAGTAACGCTTTAAAGCGTTACTCTCATCTATATAAACTTTTGACATGTTGTCCAGAGAGGTCAAAAGTTATAATCGCATTGGGTCTCAGCCCTGAGATCTCCTGCAATTCTGAGTTATAACCAAGCGGTAACAAGATTCTCTCCTAGGCCGGTCTCCACATCCGACTAATGTGCTCCATTAGGGTAGGGTCACACGACTGTGGATCTTCCAGTGACCTGACCCTTAGCGTGCCTCCAGCTGTTTCCCCCCCCCCCCCCCCCTGCTCACATTGGCACTGCGCCGCTCTCAGCAGTCACAAAGGGGCCTGGGAGTCACCGTGCGTGCTCACATTCTACTGACATCGCAGTGGTGATGTCTGAGTACACTGCACATGCGCACTGCGACTTGCACAGCAATTTGCCCTTTGTGACTGCTCGGAGCGTTGGATTGCCACTGCCAGCAGGGGGAACAGCTGGAGGCACACTAAGGGGTTGGGTCACCAGCAGATCCGCAGCATAAAATATGGTGTGGATCCGTGTCGTATGACCCTACCCTTATATTCTGTGGAGTGCATCAGTCAGATCTGATATATATATATATATATATATATATACACACACACACACTCATTAAAAAAAATGATATCTCATTAAAATATATATATATATATATATATATTTTATTTAATTTTTTTTAATAGTACATATATTTTATGATATATAATCATAAAAAAATATATATTTTTCATGATTATATATCATAAAAAATATATGTAATATTAAAAAAATTATATATTAGTGCTGGGCGGTATACTGGTATGAACTGGATACCGTTTTTTTTCTCCCACGGTATGGATTTTTGCCCATACCGTTATACCGGTCGGGCCCCTCCCCCACCCTCCGAGTCAATAAAAAAAATTAAACTTACCCGTAATGGGGGTGGTCCGGGCCATCCATCTTTCCTGTAGTGTCCGGCTGCATTCCGGGTGGAGGGTGAACCAGTCCAGGCTGTCCTTCTTCTCCGGGGGTCCTCTTCTCCACTCCGGGCAGGCTCCGGCCTAGTACGCGGCATAGATGCCGCTGCGCAGTGACGAATGGAGAAGAGGGCCCCCGGAGAAGAAGGACAGCCCGGACCGGTTCACCCTCCACCCGGAATGCCGCCGGACACTACAGGAAGGATGGATGGATGGCCCGGACCACCTTCCCCGGACGGTCCCTGCAGCAACTGGGAAGATGAGTCAGGGTTCTGGGATGGACAGGGGTCTGTATAATATACTATACCTACAGTAGGCCCTCCAGCTGTTGCAAAACTACAACTCCCAGCATGCCCGGACAGCCAACGGCTGTCCGGGCATGCTGGGAGTAGTAGTTTTGCAACAGCTGGAGGCACCCCTAGTTGGGAAACACTGACCTATACTATACACTACTATATAGTCCAACATGCTGGGAGTTGTAGTTTTGAAACAGCTGGAGGCTGTAGGGTTGTTTGTTACATCTATTTAAAAGGGTACTCCACTGCCGCAGTGTTCAGATCATTTAGTTCCAAAAGCCCATTTAGTTCCGCTGCGCCACCTCAATGCAAGTCTCAACGTAAAAAAAAATAAAAAAATACCGTGATACTCATTTTTGGTCATATCGCCCAGCACTAATATAGATTATAAAAAAAAAAATATATATATATATATATATATATATATATATATATATATTTATATATATATATATATATATATATATATATATATATATATATATATATTAAAAAAACACAGAGGGAGCCAGCACTGGATGACCACTGGGGATGTGCCCGTAATCCACCCGAACGCCAAGGACGGGTACACTTCACACTCTCTCCAAAGGAAACAGCAACAATCGCCAGGTCCAGTATAGTAGCAAACTGGTATTTATAGCATCAATAACAGCAACGTTTCGGCTAAAAGTGAGCCTTTCTCAAGCATGCTTGAGAAAGGCTCACTTTTAGCCGAAACGTTGCTGTTATTGATGCAATAAATACCAGTTTGCTACTATACTGGACCTGGCGATTGTTGCTGTTTCCTTTGGAGAGAATATATATATATATATATATATATATATATATATATATATAATATAATTTTTTTATTTTTTTTTAAATGATATTAACCCTTTATAGCGTTACTGTCAGCTATAAATACTTTTGAACACTTTGGGCGTCACTCCTAAGACCCACTGCGATTCTAGTTCTAATCTGTGGAAGTGCGCAGCATTGTGCTCCACTCCCCGTCCGACAGTTCTGAGGGGGAGAGGGATTTGGTTTGACAGCTAAGGATTGAGCCGTGCGCTGCCGCGAGCTTCCCCAGCTTATTACTAGTGATCGCAGCAGGTCTGAGGACTGAGACCTGGTGCAACCTAAACTTTTTCACGTCTAGAACGGCCTGTCAAAAACTTTGTAAAGATGACGGTAACTCTTTAAGGGGGGGGGGGGAGAGATATTCACATTAGACGTATCTTGGCCAAACCATCCTCATGTGTACGGTATGATGTTAGGTCAATAAGGGATCGGGCATGTGTCTGGAGTTATCAGAGGAATCTGGCAGCGACCTACTCCCCTCTTTGGTCAAATCAACCGTGTATGGGAGGAAGGGAAACCTTCCTGGGCTTCGGGCCAGGCCTAGGACAAAATGAAACTGCAGAATCTAAAGCAGTGTTTCCCAAGCAGCGTGTCTCCAGCTGTTGCAAAACTACAACTCCCAGCATGCCCGGACAGCCTTCGGCTGTCCGGGCATGCTGGGAGTTGTAGTTTTGCAACAGCTGGAGACACGCTGCTTGGGAAACACTACACTGGGTCGGTCTGTAGGTTACAGAGCTCGTCCCTTGTACTGTACTGTGGGGCTTGTAGTAACCGGACACTGTTTGGGGGTAAAGGTTTTGGCAGATGGCATAAAGTGCACACAGCCAGGATATAAATGGAACAGTGAAATGTTATGGGGTCACTCCGTGCACACAGCAAGTAAACTTATTACAAAAAAAAACTTTCATAATTTCCTGCTGGAAAAATCAGCATGTAATTAGTTAACTTTGCCAAAAAAAAAAAAAAAGTTACTGTGCTTAAACTGATTTAGTGTTGGCGTCTTCTACTCCGGTCACATCCAGATCTGGATCAGTGTTGGCTGTAAGGAAGCGCGGCCTATCTGGGGTTCACCAGGGAACGTATTATGGGGGACAAGTATATGTGCCACGGGCAATGCAGTAGAAAAGAACACACTGTAAGATCTGGGGGGGGCCTGCGCACCATGTGTTTTATTATTGTAACTGGGTCATGTGATCACCAGTCTTCAGTCTGACCTAAGGGAAATCGCAGTGCTTAATGTGTCAGAGAAAGTTGTCAGTCCTGGGGCAGCTGACTCCCTGTGAAGTGTCAGGATATATAGTAGTTATACACCTCCCCTCCAGCTCTATCTGTATACTGCTGCTATCTGTGGGATTAGGATATATAGTAGCTATACACCTCCCCTCCAGCTCTATCTGTATACTGCTGCTATATGTGGGATCGGGATATATAGTAGCTATACACCGCCACTCCAGCTCTATCTGTATATTGCTGCTATCTCATTGGGATCAGATACACCTCCCCTCCAGCTCTATCTGTATACTGCTGCTGCTATCTCTTTGGGATCAGGATATATAGTAGTTATACACCTCCCCTCCAGCTGTATCTGTATACTGCTGCTATCTGTGGGATCAGGATATATAGTAGCTATACACCTCCCCTCCAGCTCTATCTGTATACTGCTGCTGCTATCTCTATGGGATCAGGATATATAGTAGCTATACACCTCCCCTCCAGCTCTATCTGTATTCTGCTGCTATCTCTATGGGATCAGGATATATAGTAGTTATACACCTCGCCTTCCCCTCTATCTGTATACTGCTGCTGCTATCTCTATGGGATCAGGATATATAGTAGCTATACACCTCCCCTCCAGCTCTATCTGTATACTGCTGCTATCTCTATTGAAGCAGAATATATAGTCGCCTTCCCCTCTATCTGTATGGAAGCAGGATATATTGCAGTTACACCTCCCCTCCAGCTCTATCTGTATACTGCTGCTATCTCTATTGGAGCAGAATATATAGTAGTTATACACCTCGCCTTCCCCTCTATCTGTATGGAAGCAGGATATATTGCAGTTACACCTCCCCTCCAGCTCTATCTGTATATTGCTGCTATCTCTATTTGAGCAGAATATATAGTCGCCTTCCCCTCTATCTGTATATTGCTGCTATCTCTATTGGAGCAGAATATATAGAAGTTATACACCTCGCCTTCCCCTCTATCTGTATGGAAGCAGGATATATAGCAGTTACACCTCCCCTCCAGCTCTATCTGTATATTGCTGCTATCTCTATTTGAGCAGAATATATAGTAGTTATACACCTCCCCTCCAGCTCTATCAGTATACTGCTGCTATCTCTATTGGAGCAGAATATATAGTAGTTATACACCTCCCCTCCAGCTCTATCAGTATACTGCTGCTATCTCTATTGGAGCAGAATATATAGTCACCTTCCCCTCTCTCTGTATGGAAGCAGAATATATAGTAGTTATACACCTCCCCTCCAGCTCTATCTGTATATTGCTGCTATCTCTATTGGAGCAGAATATATAGTAGTTATACACCTCCCCTCCAGCTCTATCTGTATACTGCTGCTATCTCTATTGGAGCAGAATATATAGTCGCCTTCCCCTCTCTCTGTATGGAAGCAGGATATATTGCAGTTACACCTCCCCTCCAGCTCTATCTGTATACTGCTGCTATCTCTATTGGAGCAGAATATATAGTAGTTATACACTTCGCCTTCCCCTCTCTCTGTATGGAAGCAGGATATATTGCAGTTACACCTCCCGTGAGGTTGTGTCCTTCCTTTAGGTAGCCATAAGTACAGCATAGTTGTTGACTATTCTCTTTCCTTGTTCTGCTCGTCTCTCCCCTGTAAGTACAGGATATAATTCTTCCTCCTCCTCCTCCTCCTCCACGTGCTGAGTGCATGCCCCGGACCCGGTGCCCTGCTGCTGCGGGGTGTGATCCTGGTGCGGACCTGCCAGGTGTCGCAATGCTGACAGTGACTGTAGACAAGGTCCCCGGCCGCCTGTTACAACCAAGTTGATAATTTCACCTTCCTTCTTGTATAAAAGCAGCGACTGTATAATCCCCGACTGCTGCCGCGTGAGATTAGATTACAGGACGGCAGATAAGGTACTACACCAGTGGTTCCCAACCAGGGTGCCCCCAGCTGTTGCAAAACTACAACACTAGTAGTAGTGTACTCCTTAAAGTAGTAGGCCTCCACTTATAAGTAGGTAGCCATCATACAGTAGTAGGCAGCCCTTATACAGTAGTGTGCCCCCATATAATGGTAGGCCTCCACATAGTATAATGCAGCCCTCATACAGTAATGGGCCACCTCCGTGCCCAGTAAAGTAGTAGGCATCCACGTAGTGGTAGACTTCCTCTGTGCCCTATATAGTAGTAAGCCCACTTTGTGCCCACATATTAGTAGGCCCCCTCCATGCCCCATGTAGTAGTAGGCAGCCCTCATACAGTAATAGGCAGCCCTCATACAGTAGGAAGCCCCCATATAGTAGTACTCCACATAGTAGTAGGCAGCCCTCATACAGTAGGAAGCCTCCATATAGTAGTACTCCACATAGTAGTAGGCAGCCCTCATACAGTAATAGGCAGCCCTCATACAGTAGGAAGCCCCCATATAGTAGTACTCCACATAGTAGTAGGCAGCCCTCATACAGTAGGAAGCCTCCATATAGTAGTACTCCACATAGTAGTAGGCAGCCCTCATACAGTAGGAAGCCCCCATATAGTAGTAGGCCTCCACATAGTAGTAGGCAGCCCTCATACAGTAATAGGCCACCTCCGTGCCCCGTAAAGTAGTAGGCCTCCATGTAGTAGTAGGCCTCCTATGTGCCCTATATAGTAGTAGGCCCACTTTGTGCCCACATATTAGTGGGCCTCCTCCGTGCCCCATGTAGTAGTAGGCAGCCCTCATACAGTAGGAAGCCCCCACATAGTAGTAGGCCCCCCTCAGTGCCCCATGTAGTAGTAGGCAGCCCTCATACAGTATGAAGCCCCCATATTGTAGTAGACCTTCACATAGTAGTAGGCAGCCGTCATACAGTAAGAAGCCCCCATATAGTAGTAGGCAGCCCTCATACAGTAATAGGCCACCTCCATGCCCCGTAAAGTAGTAGGCCTCCATGTAGTAGTAGGCCCCCTCCGTGCCCCATGTAGTAGTAGGTAGCCCTCATACAGTAGGAAGCCCCCATTTAGTAGTAGGCTCCCTCTGTGCCCCATGAAGTAGTAGGCAGCCCACAAATAGTAGTAGGCCCCCACATATTAGTAGGCCCCCTCCGTGCCCCATGTGGTAGTAGGCAGCCCTAATACAGTAATAGGCCACCTCCGTGCCCCATAAAGTAGTAGGCCTCCATGTAGTAGTAGGCCCACTTTGTACCCACATATTAGTAGGCCCCCTCTGTGCCCCATGTAGTAGTAGGCAGCCCTCATACAGTAGGAAGCCCCCATTTAGTAGTAGGCCTCCACATAGTAATAGGCTCCCTCTGTGCCCCATATAGCAGTAGGCCTCCACATATTAGTAGACCCCCTCCGTGCCCCATGTAGTAGTAGGCAGCCCTCATACAGTAGGAAGCCCCCATATAGTAGTAGGCAGCCCTCATACAGTAGGAAGCCCCCATATAGTAGTAGGCAGCCCTCATACAGTAGGAAGCCCCCATATAGTAGTAGGCCTTCCCATAGTAGTAGGCAGCCCTCACACAGTAGGAAGCCCCCATATAGTAGTAGGCAGCCCTCATACAGTAGGAAGCCCCCATTTAGTAGTAGGCCTTCCCATAGTAGTAGGCAGCCCTCATACAGTTGTTGGCCCTCTATGCAGTAGTTGGCCCTATCTGTACCCCATATAGTTGTAGGCCCCCAATACTTAGTACCAGCAGACAAGACCACTTCAGAAGCAGTAACAGTAGCTGCAGACGCCAAGGACCCCAAAGAGAATGTGCCCTCGGGGGGGGGGGAACATGTACCCCAGGTTGAGAACTGCCATCCTACCACAATGGATCCTATAGGCAGGAGAAGGAACTGTAGGATGTAAGTCAAGGATGCACTAGAGGGGGCGCTATTGCAGCTGCTGGAAAAAAAAATCATGTTCCCAGCAAGTCATTGAGCATAGCCATGAGTCCTCCATGTTTTAATTCTTACAGCCCATAGAAATAATTATTATTCAGACGCTAAATCTTTCACATTCAGGTCCAGCGAGAGACGGCACCATTGGCGAGGACACCATCCGGGCCTCTCTTATTTCAGCTGTCAGCGATAAGTTAAGATGGAGAATGAAGGAAGAAATAGACCGGGCTCAGGCGGAGCTGAACGCCCTGAAGCGCACGGAGGAGGATCTGAAGAAGGGACACCAGAAGCTGGAGGAGATGGTCAACAGGCTGGACCAAGAAGTGGTAAGGATGAAAGACCAGAATAAGGCGTCCGTCCAGTAATATGCCAGTCACAAGGACGTCCAATGACTAGAACAGTTTTTGCCAACTGATGTGCCTTCAGCTGTTGCAAAACTACAACTCCCAGTATGCCCGGACAGCCTTCGGCTGTCCGGGCATGCTGGGAGTTGTAGTTTTGAAACAGCTGGAGGTACACCGATTGGGAAACGCTGCTTTAGATTCTGCATTTTGACCTTGTCCTAGGCCTGGCCAGAAGCCTAATAAAGTCCTAAGCTGTAGTTTAGTAACAGCTGGAGGCACCCTGGTTGGGAAACACTGGACTCATGACTGTAAATAAAAATCTTCTCTCTCTTCCAAAAGACGGAAGTGGATAAAAACATAGAAACCCTGAGAAAGAAAGACGAGGAGCTGGGGGCGGTGGTGGAGAAGATGGAGAGTCAATCGGAGTACAGAGACATCGATGAGGTGATCGTGCCCACCGCCCCGCTCTATAAGCAGATCCTCAACCTGTACGCCGAGGAGAACGCCATAGAGGACACCATCTTCTACCTGGGAGAAGCGCTGCGGCGCGGCGTCATAGACCTGGACGTCTTTCTCAAGGTGAGAGGCTGGACTGAAGCGTTAGGACTTTTTCTTTACACAAAGAGCTTATGCAGCAGCTGGTGGGGGGGATTATGAAAAAAATAATAGAAGGGATGTCATAAACCCCCCCCCCCCCCCCCCCCGATCATAGCGTGATGTCTTATCCTGTGATCTGATCATACAGTGATGTCTTATCCTGTGATCTGATCGTACAGTGATGTCTTATCCTTGTGATCTGATCGTACAGTGATGTCTTATCCCTGTGATCTGATCATACAGTGATGTCATATCCTGTGATCTGATCATACAGTGATGTCTTATCCTTGTGATCTGATCATACAGTGATGTCTTATCCCTGTGATCTGATCGTACAGTGATGCCATATCCTTGTGATCTGATCGTACAGTGATGTCTTATCCCTGTGATCTGATCATACAGTGATGTCTTATCCCTGTGATCTGATCATACAGTGATGTCTTATCCCTGTGATCTGATCGTACAGTGATGTCTTATCCCTGTGATCTGATCGTACAGTGATGTCTTATCCTTGTGATCTGATCATACGGTGATGTCTTATCCTTGTGATCTGATCATACGGTGATGTCTTATCCTTGTGATCTGATCGTACAGTGATGTCATATCCTGTGATCTGATCATACAGTGATGTCTAATCCCTGTGATCTGATCATACAGTGATGTCTTATCCTTGTGATCTGATCATACAGTGATGTCTTATCCTTGTGATCTGATCATACAGTGATGTCATATCCTGTGATCTGATCGTACAGTGATGTCTTATCCTTGTGATCTGATCATACAGTGATGTCTTATCCTTGTGATCTGATCATACAGTGATGTCTTATCCTTGTGATCTGATCATACAGTGATGTCTTATCCCTGTGATCTGATCATACAGTGATGTCTTATCCTTGTGATCTGATCATACAGTGATGTCTTATCCTTGTGATCTGATCATACGGTGATGTCTTATCCTTGTGATCTGATCATACGGTGATGTCTTATCCTTGTGATCTGATCATACAGTGATGTCTTATCCCTGTGATCTGATCATACGGTGATGTCTTATCCCTGTGATCTGATCATACGGTGATGTCTTATCCTTGTGATCTGATCGTACAGTGATGTCTTATCCTTGTGATCTGATCGTACAGTGATGTCTTACCCTTGTGATCTGATCGTACAGTGATGTCTTATCCTTGTGATCTGATCATACAGTGATGTCATTGCGATATCCGTTTTTCAAGCCCCTTACTCACCGCAGTCTCTTCTATTTTTGCAGCACGTCCGTCTCTTGTCACGCAAGCAGTTCCAGCTCCGGGCGCTGATGCAGAAAGCCAGGAAGACGGCCGGACTGAGCGACCTGTATTAACATCAACACCCACCTTTTTTTTTTTTTTTTTTTCTCCCTCGATTCCTGACTGAGATCAATAAAGATTTGGGTTAAATTATTCTAAAAATAATTGAAAAAAAAAAAAATGGAGAAAAAAAGATTTTATTTTTTATTTTTTTTGCTGGTGTGGGGGAGGCTGTAGCACAGCGATGCACTTTGTCTATGGTTTAGAGAGAGGTAACCAGACATGGCGGACATTATTTTTTACCGTCGCTGACTCCGCCCCCTTCTGACTGGTACAGACCCTTTACAGGGGGCGGTATAGATCTCGTATCTATGGGTACGCTGATGCCCGCTACTTCTCTATAGCTTAGCTAGACTTTCTGGTTACCGGTTAGATCATTGTGTAGAGCAGGGTTTCCCAAGCAGTGTGCCTCCAGCTGTTGCAAAACTAGAACTCCCAGCATGCCTGGAACAGCTCTGTAACCTACAGACCTAGTAAGTATACCGGTAGAATAGGGTTTCCCAACCAGTGTGCCTCCAGCTCTTGCAAAACTACAACTTCCAGCATGCCCGTACAGCCGTAGGCTGTCCGGCCATGATGGGAGTTGTAGTTTTGCAACAGCTGGAGGCACATTGATGAGGAAACACTGCTTTAGTTTAATTTTGATCCTAGACCTGGCCGGAATCCCAATGAGGTCCTAGTATAACCTACAGACCCAATGTATATAGAACAGTGTTTCCCATCCAGTGTGCTTCCAGCTGTTGCACAACGACAACTTCTAGATGTAGTTTTGCAACAGCTGGAGACACAATGGTTGGGAAACATTGCTGTAAATTCTGCAGTTAGACTTTGTCCTAGGCCTGGCCAGAAACCCAAGAAGGTCCTAGGGTGAAGTGTTTAGCTGTCCGGGCATGCTGGGAGTTGTAGTTTTTACAACAGCTGGAGGCACCCTGTTTGGGGAAACACTGTCGTAGAGGGCCCAGTATACAGGTCCGACTTGTACAAAAATATATATTTTTATTTAGTTTTTTTGTTTTTTTTTTTGTAGGAAAAAATTCTATTTGAGATTTGCCACCTGAATTTTATTTACGAAAATTTCCACTAACGCTAAGGGCCGCACGGCAAACCTCAGCGACTGGAAGGTTTCTCCGTAAAGCGCTGGCTTTTTTTTTTTTTTTTTTTGCTGAGGAGGTTGTACGTCACACGGGGGGGGGGTTCGGTTGCCTTTTTTTTTTTGCCATGTCTATATTTGTATGTGAAGCAGCTGTACAGTGCACCTGGAAGTTCTTGCTGTGTGCGGACGCAGCAATAAGTCCATCTGTATGTGAATAATTTTATTAATATGTATTAAATAAATACTAATTCTTTCTCTTTGTTGTTTTTATTTTTTGTAATGAAAATTAGTTTTTTATTAAGAAGAGAACAGTGATGTCTCTGCCGCTATAGCTGGGATGAATGGATTCTACTTTTCCTTATTTTAAGGGGCACTCCGGTGGAAAACTTTTTTTTTTTATTATTTAAATCAACTGGTGCCAGAAAGTTAAACAGATTTGTAAATTAGTTCTATTAAAAAAATCTTAATCCTTCCAGTACTTATTAGCTGCTGAATACTACAGAGGAAATTGTTTTCTTTTTGGAACACAGTGCTCTCTGCCGACATCTCTGTCCATTTTAGGAACTGTCCAGAGCAGCATATGTTTGCTTTGGGGATTTTCTCCTACTCTGGACAGTTCTTAAAATGGACAGATGTCAGCAGAGAGCACTGTGTTCCAAAAAGAAAAGAATTTCCTCTGTAGTATTCAGTAGCTAATAAGTACTGGAAGGATTAAGATTTTTTAATAGAAGTAATTTACAAATCTGTTAAACTTTCTGGCTCCAGTTGATAAAAAAAAAAAAGTTTTCCACCGGAGTACCCCTTTAAAAAAGGGGTGATATCCAGGATAAGAAATAAAGCTTTTTTTTCTCTTCCAGGAACAGCGCCACCATTGTCCTCGAGGTCGTGCAAAGTATTGCAGCTTAATCCTGTCAAAGTTAATGGAGCAGAGTTGTGATACCGGACACAATCTGAGGACAGGATTGGCGCTGTTTTTGGAAGAAAACAGCTGTTTATTTCTAATTCCGTAGAACTTTTAGGCTACATTCACACTGCCATTTGTCTCCAGCAGTGTGAAGCCCATTATTTTAGGATCGAGAAGAGCAGGAGAAAAAATAGTGCTTGCACCGTCTTTTTCTCCCGCTACTCTCTCTGAAAATAGCGTCACCTGACGGAGCTTATTGACTATAATTGGTTCCATCAGGACCCGTTATGACCTGTCAAAATGACGTCCGTCAAACTCCAAAGAAAAAGTTTGACAGGTGTAATTGACGGGGCATAACGGTAGTGTGAAAGGGGCCTTAAAGGGGTACTCTGGGGAACACAATTTATCCTTATACATAGGATAGGAAATAAGGGGGAGATTTATCAAAACCCGTGCAAAGGAAGTGTTGCCCATAGCAACCAATCCGATCGCTTCGCATTTTGCAGAGGTCTTGTTAGAAATGAAAGAAGCGAGCTGATTGGTTGCTATGGGCAACTTTTCCTCTGGGCAGGTTTTGATCAATCTCCCCCTAAGTGTCTGATTGTGGGGGCCCTCACCCCAACAATCAATCTCCTTTACTGGGCCCGGCTCTCGTGCTGAACTTACCATTTAGCGGTTCCTTCCCTTAAAGGGGTACTCCGCTGCTCAGCGTTTGGGACAAACTGTTCAGAACGCTGGAGTCGGGAGCTTGTGACATCATAGCACCGCACCTCATGTCACGCCCCGCCCCCTCAATGCAAGTCTATGGGAGTGGGCGGGGCATGACATCATGAGGGGGCGGGGCTGTGACATCACGCGCTCCCGACTCCAGTGTTCGGAACAGTTTGTCCTAAACACTGAGCTGCGGAGTACCCCTTTTAAGCGCTCCGACCCCCACCTTCAGAGAGGCGCTTGTGCGGCGGCCCGCTCAGCCAATCACAAGTTGGGATGGGGCCCCTTCTCAAGCGATGATTGGCTGAGCGAGCTGCCACTCCTCCTTGTATGTGAAGGCGGGAGCGCTCAGGTATATGGTTATGTTGAGCAACAAGAGTCAGGGGCCCCATACAGGAGACCATAGGGTGCGCCCAGCGGTTGGACGCCCGCAGTTTTTTTTCCCCTCCAATTATAGATGTCTGTGGAATATAAACAGGAGTAAATAAACAACACAAAAGAGACAAAAAAAAACGAAAAAAATAAAATACGCCAAAATAAACCATATGGGTAAGGTGTATATAATTTACCTATTGACTCCCAACTAACATCTGTCCTCAGCCATTTTTCTACCCCCCCCCAAAAAAAATAAAATAAAAAGCCCGCCATGTGGTGAGTGTTTTGATGCCGTCTTTTCAGGTGGTTGCAGAGAATCATGGGAGATCTGATTGTGCACCAGAAAGTACAAAGTGCGCAGATAAGCGCCCGGTGACCTATAATGTGATAGGTGTCTTAATGATCCGACTAAAACCGTTCATTAATGTTAACCCATCACATGCCGCTGTTTTTGCATAGAACTAAGCTGTGTGTCTGGGTGCACCCTGGCTCCTCTGATACCTGTGGTTGTATAGGACTTAGAGCAGTGGTCTTCAACCTGCGGACCTCCAGATGTTGCAAAACTACAACTACCAGCATGCCCGGACAGCCAACGGCTGTCCGGGCATGCTGGGAGTTGTAGTTTTGCAACATCTGGAGGTTCGCAGGTTGAAGACTACTGACTTAGAGGATTGCAACGTTTAATTCCGATTTAGGACCATGCACCATCTACAAACATTGTATACGGTCATGTATCGGCTTGGTTTATAACCTGTGGACCACCAGATGTAGCAAAACTACAACTCCCAGCAGGCTGTCCGGATATGCTGGGAGCTGTAGTTTTGTAACATCTGGATGTCCACAGTTTGGAGACCACTGCTGTAGACATCTCTAGAAGAGAATGTTTAGGGCAAACCAAGAACCTCCTTCTGAGAACGGTGTATTTTCTATATCTTGGGGTTAATAGTTTATTTAAAGGGGTACTCCGTTCCCTTGCTTTCGGAGCTCCACTCCCCAGCATCTGGAAGTTGTTCCGAACGATGTGTGTGCGGGCTTCTGTGTTCAGGGCCGCCCCACGTGACGTCACACCCGCCCCCTCAACGAAAGTCTATGGGAAGGGGGCGAGACGTCAGTCATTCCCATAGACACCCTCTTCCCATAGACTTTCGTTTAGGGGGTGGGTGGGCGTGACTTCACAAGGGGCGGCCCTGAACACGGAAGCCCGCACACACATCGTTCGGAATAATAACTTCTGGACGATGGGAACGGAATACCCCTTTAAATACAATTTTCTGATACTGGAATACCCCTTTAAATGTTAATCTCTAAAGTGGTACTCCACCCCTAGACGTCTTATTCCCTATCCAGAGGGTTTCACTGCTGGGAACCCCCGCGATCTCTCCTGCAGCACCCGTCATCTGGTGCACCGAGCAAACTTCACTCCCTGCCTGAAGATTGACGATGCAGAGGCCGGAGGATTGTGAGATCATAGCTCCGCCCCCTCCCATAGACTTTCATTGAGGGGGTGGGGCAGGAAGTCACGAGTGAGGTCATGATCCTCCAGCCCCTGCATCGCCAGTCATCAGGTAGGGAGCGAAGTTCGCTCTGTGCACCTGATGACGGGGGTGCTGCAGGAGAAATCACGGGGTTCCCAGCAGTGGGACCCCCGCGATCAGACATCTTATCCCCTATCCTTTGGATAGGGGATAAGCAGGGTCGTGCACAGACATTATGGGGGGCAGGGGCTGAACTGAAAAAAAGTCTCTTATTTATATAAATGTCCACATAGAAATGCCAGACTGCACAGGACACTTTTAGGAGTAACAGCAAAAGGGCAGGAGCTTAAGCCCCCTTTCTAGTCAACCTGTGCACGTCCCAGAGGATAAGATGTCTAGCGGCGGAGTACCCCTTTAAAAGGGGTACTCCGGTGGAAAACTTTTTTTTTTAATCAACTGGTGCCAGAACAGATTTGTCAATTACTTCTATTAAAAAATATTAATTCTTCCAGTACTTATTAGCTGCTGAATACCACAGAGGAAATTCTTTTCCTTTTTGGAACACAGAGCTCTCTGCTGACATCTCTGTCCATTTTAAGAACTGTGCAGAGCAGCATATGTTTTCTATGGGGGATTTTCTCCTACTCTGGACAGTTCTTAAAATGGACAGAGATGTCAGCAGAGAGCACTGTGCTCGTGATGTCAGCAGAGAGCTCTGTGTTCCAAAAAGAAAATAATTTCCTCTGTGGTATTCAGCAGCTAATAAGTACTGGAAGGATTAAGATTTTTTAATAGAAGTAATTTACAAATCTGTTTAACTTTCTGGCACCAGTTGATAAAAAAAATAAAAATAAAAATGTTTTCCACCGGAGAACCCCTTTAAGGCACGAAAAACTGAGCTCAAATGAACATAAGGTTAGTGTCCCTTTAAAACCCAAATAGAATTGAAGATTCAAAATTTCGTAAATATTTGTTTTTTATTAGTGCCAAATCCATGCTGCCCTTTCAGGTGTAAACGGAGAAAACGGACAACATAGGAGACACTGATATATATATATATAGACTCTGTATATAGATTCTCTCTCTGATGGCGGGAACATATACTTTATGTAAACAACCATCCTGACACGGCAGGATTTTATATGGTGGGGTTTTCCCAACTGGCGTGCCTCCAGCTGTTGCAAAACTACAACTTCCAGCATGCCCGGACAGCCGAAGGCTGTCCGGGCATGCTGAGAGTTGTAGTTTTGCAACAGCTGGAGGCACGCCAGTTGGGAAAACCCCGCCATAGGGTCTCAGGATCTTTCTATTTGGTCAATGGACACATGATGTATGAATTCAGACATTAAAGATGATTTGTTAATCCCAGAGATTGCAAATTTAACCCTTTAACAACCAAGTGCCACGCGCTACCATACGACAGTGTTACGCTCCGGCGGCCGCTACAGATGGGAACATTGCGAGTTGGCGATTTTTTTTACGGTTTACAGACGAAGGGGAATTGACCTACTCAGTGCAACGTAAAAGACACAATGAAAAGACGACAGACGCGCGAACGGGGAGGAAAAGGGGCCGGCTTAAAACTGCAGCTCCTTCTGGATAGACCATAGCGTGTCCGCGCTCTTCCTGAGACGATCCTCCTCGTCAGGCTTCAGGGTCATGTTTACCACATCCGTGATACCCTGGTTACCCAGGACCGATGGGATACTGAGGAAGACGTCCTCCTTTATACCGTACATTCCCTAAAAAATAGTATTATAGTAGTTATATTCTTGTATATAGGGAGCAGTATTATAGTAGTTATATTCTTGTATATAGGAGCAGTATTATAGTAGTTATATTCTTGTATATATGAGGCAGTATTATAGTAGTTCTATTCTTGTATATAGGGGGCAGTATTAGAGTAGTTCTATTCTTGTATATAGGAGCAGTATTATAGTAGTTATATTCTTGTATATAGGAGACAGTATTATAGTAGTTCTATTCTTGTATATAGGAGACAGTATTATAGTAGTTCTATTCTTGTATATAGGAGCAGTATTATAGTAGTTCTATTCTTGTATATAGGAGCAGTATTATAGTAGTTCTATTCTTGTATATAGGAGCAGTATTATAGTAGTTCTATTCTTGTATATAGGAGCAGTATTATAGTAGTTCTATTCTTGTATATAGGAGACAGTATTATAGTAGTTCTATTCTTGTATATAGGAGACAGTATTATAGTAGTTCTATTCTTGTATACAGGAGCAGTATTATAGTAGTTCTATTCTTGTATACAGGAGCAGTATTATAGTAGTTCTATTCTTGTATATAGGAGCAGTATTATAGTAGTTCTATTCTTGTATATAGGAGACAGTATTATAGTAGTTATATTCTTGTATATAGGAGCAGTATTATAGTAGTTATATTCTTGTATATAGGAGCAGTATTATAGTAGTTATATTCTTGTATATAGGAGCAGTATTATAGTAGTTATATTCTTGTATACAGGGGTAGTATTATAGTAGTTATATTCTTGTATATAGGAGCAGTATTATATTAGTTATATTCTTGTATATAGGAGCAGTATTATAGTATATATATTCTTGTATATAGGAGCAGTATTATAGTAGTTCTATTCTTGTACATAGGAGCAGCATTATATCAGTTATGTTCTTCACCAAAGGGGGCAGTATTTCAGCATTCAGCAAGAACTATTGGATCACATACCTTGACCATTGTGGAGATGGGATGAACACGTCTGAGGTTCTTCAGGGTAGTTTCAGCAAGATCTGCGACCGAGAGGCCGATGGCCCAGGATGTGTATCCCTTCAGCTTAATCACTTCATAAGCACTGCAAGGAAACACCAAACCATTCTGTTAGTCCCATTATCTTGTATCTAAGATGACTTTATGAATGATAATAAATTAAAGAAAATCATGTGAACCATTAAATCATATGATTGGAGTTGTAGTTCAACGGGTTACAAAAACTACCACTCTCTATAGTTCCCCACAGAATCTTTACCTGTCGACGACTTGTTTGTGAACCTCCTTCCAGTTCTCTTTATCGCTCTCTGTTCCCATGTCGGGGTTCAGGGTCTTCAGGGAGACGCCGGCCACATTCACCCCGCTCCAGACGGGCACTAGAAGAAGGAAGACCTAGGTGATCAGTCTGGGGTCCATTTAACTAGGATCCGAGTTACAACCTGTAAGGCAGCCAATGTTTCCCAACCAGGGTGCCTCCAGCTGTTGCAAAACTACAACTCCCAGCATGCCCGGACAGCCAAAGGCATTTATACAGGAGCCTCATAGCTTCACCCTAGGACCTTATTGGGCTTCTGGCCAGGCCTAGGACAAAGTCAAACTGCAGAATCTAAAGCAGTGTTTCCCAACCAGTGTGCCTACAGCTGTTGCAAAACTGCAACTCCCAGCATGCCCGGACAGCCGTTGGCTGTCCGGCCATGCTGGGATTTGTAGTTTTGCAACATCTGGAGGGTCACAGTTTGAGACCACTGAAAGCAATGTTTCCCAACCAGTGTGCCTCCAGCTGCTGCAAAACTAAAACTCCCAGCATGCCCGGACAGCTGAAGGCTCTGTAAAGGAGCCCTCTAGCATCACACTAGGACACTAAGACAAAGTCAAATGGCAGAATCTAAAATAAAAAAAAAAAAAAAAAAAAAAGTGTTTCTCCAACCAATGTGACTCCAACTGTTGCAAAACTACAATTCCCAGCATGCCTTTTGTGACATCTGGATGCTTTCTGATTGGGAAACACTGCTTTAGATTCTGCAGTTTGACTTCGTCCTAGGCCTGGCCGGAAGCCCAATAATAGGGTGAAGCTATGGGGCTCCTTTACAAAGCCTTTGGCTGTCCGGGCATGCTGGGAGTTGTAGTTTTGCAACAGCTGGAGGCACCCTGGCTGGGAAACACCGCTTTAGATTCTGCAGTTTGACTTTGTCCTAGGCCTGGCCGGAAGCCCAATAAGGTCCTAGGGTGAAGCTATGGGGCTCCTGTATAAAGCCTTTGGCTGTCCGGGCATGCTGGGAGTTGTAGTTTTTCAGTAGTTTGAGGCACCCTGGTAGGCAAGCATTCCTATAATGAGCATTCAATGATCCAGAATACTGATAATCTGGCACCAATCAGGTCCCATTGATTGCACATTAGAGCGATGATCCTGTATATAGCAGAGTTAGGGCTGCGGTGTCGGCATGTGACATTCAGCACAGCAGTAATATTCCCCCCATGACCTTTCTAGGGCCCTTCAGGGTGAGGGCCGCGGCGTCTGTCTGACCTTCTTGTATTACCGTCGTGACCTTTCCAAGGAGATATATATAGACCACGTGAGGTCTTAAAGTTCCCGACTCACCACTGGAGTCTCCGTGTTCACCGATGACCCAGCCGTGGCAGCTGAGGGAGTGAATGCCCAACTTCTCCCCCATGAGGTAGCGGAAGCGAGCGGAGTCCAGGTTGCAGCCGCTGCCGATGACACGGTGCTTGGGGAAGCCGCTGATTTTCCAGGCTACGTAGGTCAATACATCAACTGGAGAAGAAGAAATAAAATACAAGTTAGAACCATTAAAAAGGGGTTTATCCAAAAAAAAAACAAAAAAAAAAAAACAAGCCGATTTCTTCTAAAAACAGCGCCACACCTGTCCTCAGGGTGTGTGAGGTATTACAACTCTGCTCCATTCACTTCAATGGAACCGCGTTGCACTACCGTATCCAAACGGAGGACCGGCGTGGTGCTTTTTTTTAAAGAAATGCCTGTATTTTCTTTTTCAATGGGATCACGAAGAAAAATAACAAAATAAATAAATATATATATTTATTATATGATTTTTGTATATACATTTTTTATTTTATTAGATTATATATTTTAATCACTTTATATATTTTTTATTGTAATAAAAAATATAATAAATAATGAAGTATTTAAAAGGAAAATATAATTTAAAAAAATAATTATATATACACACACACACAAACTTATTTGTTATATATTAAAAAAAATATATAATAAATAATATATAAATCACAATATAAAAAAAATAATTTTATATATATATATTTTTTTATATATTTGCCACCTGAGACCATTGCTAAGAACCTCCAGAAAGCATCCTTCTACTGCAGTGTTTCCCAACCAGTGTGCCTTCAGCTGTCGCAAAACTAAAACTCCCAGCATGCCCGGACAGCCGATGGCTGTCCGGGCATGCTGGAAGTTGTAGTTTTGCAACAGCTGGGGTGACACTTCTGGCCATGGATGCCATTGGAAGGCAACTAAAGTTTGATATATGCATGCCGCAGGTTCTGCTGTACTGACTGCACTTGACCACACTGACCTAGGGGGGCGCTACCCCATCATCCACTGAATTCTGCTATAGGGTACTGTCCGGTAACAGATCCCTTATTGCATATGGTTGCCCCAGACAGGTTGTGCACGTTGCGGGGACTCACCAGGATTGGAGACGATCAGCAGGATGCAGTTAGGACTGTACTTTACAATATTGGGAATGATAAATTTGAAGATGTTGACGTTGCGCTGCACCAGGTTCAGGCGGCTCTCTCCTTCCTGCTGACGGGCTCCGGCTGTGACAACCACCAGCTTAGAATTGGCTGTGACACTGTAATCTGCAACAACAAAGAAGACGGTCAATGGCTTAGTCTGTCACCCATCATGGCCACCTGCCATAGACTAGTGTTTTCCCAAAACACTGGTCTACGGTAGGTGGATTTACGGTGGAGGAAACCTTACTGGAGTTATAATAGAAAAACAGAGATTATTTCTTCTTCTTAAAGAAAAGAAAAAAAACGAAAAAAAAACAGTGCCACACCTGTCCTCAGGCAGTGTGTGGTATTACAACTTGGCTCCATTCACTTTAACATAACTGAGCCGCAATACCGCACACAACCTGAGGACAGGGGTGGCACTTTTTTTTGTTTTTTGTTTTGTTCTTTTCCTGAATAACCCCCTCTTTAAGACTAGACTGTGGCACTATACACACTAGGGAATAATTCTTAGAACACCATATAATGTAAAATTCTGCAGCCAACATTTTATATGCTGTTAGTGCAGATAGAAAAAATGTAATAAAATAAAACATACTTATCTAGCCCTGATCCCCCGCAGCTCCCGCTTTGTCCTCCGATCTTCTCTCTTCTTCCCAGACAAGTGCTGGTAACAGGACCTGCCAGCTTATCCAATCACTGGGCGCGCAGCAGTGTCCCGTTTTGGCCGCCAGGTTCTTGCTGCATGCCCTTGTTCCCGAATCAGGAAGCAGAGAGAAGATCGGGGAACCGTACAAGGCGAATGGGGAGGGGGGGGGGGGATTGGTTCTGGAGCTGGGTAAGTATGTTTTTTTATTTTATTTATTTTTTTATTTCCCCCGACCCCTCATCATATTAGAATACCCCTTTAACACAGTTCTTGAGATTAATAGGGGTCCAACATGAGACCCCCATTATCCTGCGGATAGGGTAGGGGTTTTTGTGGTAACTCTGGAAGGGTAGGATGACCGTAATGGCTAATGGGGGGGGGGGGGGGGCATTGCTTTTTATCTGTACTCATGGGGGTCCGTCGAACATTTAACTGTACAGCTGAGGTGGTCGCTGGTACAGGAATAGGACTAAAGGGAACAACGTCCCTCATAGGCCATTCCTGCCCTGTGGTCACCCATGAGAAGTCACTGACCAGCCGGTGGACTCACCTTTGCCGGAGACGATCTTCGGGGTCCGCAGGAAGAGGCTGCCATGTTGTAAATCCATCATCTCCCCCTTCAGTTTGTCTTCAATCACATCCACCAGGGCGAGCTCATCGGCCAGATCCTGCAAAGAAACCCATATGAAGAAGATCTGGGACCATACAGGGACCATCCCTCAGGTACACAATCCCACCCGTTTTACCTTCTGCAGGACGCTGATGGCACAGGCCATGCCGACCGCGCCGACGCCGACAATGGTGATCTTATTTTGGGAGGCGGCGGGCTCGGCCACCACGTTGTGGATGAGCTTTTCCTTGGTACTTGCCATCTTGTTCTGCTGTAATGACACAAAAATGTAGGTTTAGGGCCGGGATAAAGGGCATCGGGGCGTTTTATATTAACCCGCAGCCTTGTATTTATACACTGTATGGGAGTCCGTAAACTTCTAGACGATGACGCAACGTAAAACCACGGACCCTGTCATGTGACTCCTGTGTCAGCCGTTCCGTTCTGATAAGAACTATATCAAGTGAGGATCTCCAGCTGTTGCAAAACTACAACTCCCAGCATGCCCGGACAGCCAGCGGCTGTCCGGGCATGCTGGGAGTTGTAGTTTTGCATCAGGGTTCATAATTGGGGGAGATTTATCAAAACCCGTCCAGAGGAAAAGTTGCCCAGTTGCCCATAGCAACCAATCAGATCACTTCTTTCATTTTTAACAAGGCCTATGGAAAATGAAAGAAGAAATCTGATTGGTTGCTATGGGCAACTGGGTAACTTTTCCTCTGCACAGGTTTTGATAAATCTCCCCCAATTCTAAACCCTGATGCAAAACTACAACTCCCAGCATGCCCGGACAGCCGCTGGCTGTCCGGGCATGCTGGGAGTTGTAGTTTTGCAACAGCTGGAGATCCTCACTTGGTATAGTTCTTATCAGAACGGAACTGGGAGTTGTAGTTTTGCATCAGGGTTCATAATTGGGGGGAGATTTATCAAGACCTGTGCAGAGGTAAAGTTGCCCAGTTGCCCATAGCAACCAATCAGCTCGCTTCTTTCATTTTTAACAAGGCCTCTGCAAAATGAAAGCAGCGATCTGATTGGTTGCTACGGGCAACTGGGACACCTTTACCTCTGCACAGGTCTTGATAAATGTCCTCACTGGTTTATATCCTAATTTGATAAACGGGATTATATAGCAAAGTTGAATTTGTATGTCAATGATTTGTGCCGAATGAGATACTCCAAACACTTGAATGCCCAGGACGGGAAAAGGGGTTAAATAAACCAAGAAAAACCTCCAAACCCCAGTCACCAAGGTGACGGGGTAAAAAACCCCTATTGAAAATTCCCTCCCTAACTATATATATATAAAACTTCACTTTTATTGTACTAATATTAAAAAAGTCCCCTGTAGTGAATAAAATTAGCAGGCTATTCCCTCAACTAGTGTTACTTCTCCTATCTGGAGTTCACAGTAATATGTACTTGACAGTGGCTGCAGACCACTGTCTATTGGGGAAAATGCTGCAATTAAAATGTAATCAATCTGTCTCCCCTACATGTTTCGTGGTATGACCCACGTCCTCAGGGGTTAAGAGACAAATGGCCATTTGTCTCTTAACCCCTGAGGACGTGGGTCATACCACGAAACATGTAGGGGAGACAGATTGATTACATTTTAAGGGTACATTCCCACACGGCGTATTTGCTGCGTATTTGCTGCTGCGTATTTTATTTTCTCTGTTGAAGTCAATGGGTAGGAAAATACGCAGCACCAAATACGCAGCAAATACGCAGCAAAATACGCCGTGTGGGAACGTACCCTAATTGCAGCATTTTCCCCAATAGACAGTGGTCTGCAGCCACTGTCAAGTACATATTACTGTGAACTCCAGATAGGAGAAGTAACACTAGTTGAGGGAATAGCCTGCTAATTTTATTCACTACAGGGGACTTTTTTAATATTAGTACAATAAAAGTGAAGTTTTATATATATAGTTAGGGAGGGAATTTTCAATAGGGATTTTTTACCCCGTCACCTTGGTGACTGGGGTTTGGAGGTTTTTCTTGAATGAGATACTCAGCTCTGCTACATGTGTGTATACCGGATACATATGTTTTTGTGATCGCAGGCCTCGGTCTCCTAGCAACCAGCATTATAATAACCGCCCCGTGCGGCTTCTCCTCTCGGATCAGCAGAGCTGGATGTGACCCACGTAATGTCAGGAAGCAAAAGGTCGTGGAGTACGGGCCCGGGTGATGTGCGCGCTTCCACACGCCACAGCATCGGCGCGTGAAAAGGACGCCGCCATCGGCTTACAATCCTTCACGTGGCCAATGTGTGACGGATGGCGTTGATATATACAAATTCTGTATCACCGGTTCTGTTCACATTCAGAGAATACGTCACGTATGCACCAAACATTTCCATAGAGACCTATTAACCCAACAGAGGCCTAAGGAGCGTCCTTCTATGGATGCCCAAAATGGTGTCATTCCACATGGCATTCGGATGATCCAGGATTACCCAGTGATCTGACGACCTGTCAGCGGATCAATCATGGTGGATGTGAGAGACATGAAGAAAGAGTGACATATGAGAAAGGGCGCAAGAGGAGACAGAAAGAGTGCGAGATACGAGAGTGAGCACAAGAGACATATGAGAGAAAGAGTGCGAGATACGAGAGTGAGCACAAGAGACATGAGAGAAAGAGTGCGAGATACGAGAGTGAGCACAAGAGACATACGAGAGAAAGAGTGCGAGATACGAGAGTGAGCACAAGAGACATATGAGAGAAAGAGTGCGAGATACGAGAGTGAGCACAAGAGACATACGAGAGAAAGAGTGCGAGATACGAGAGTGAGCACAAGAGACATACGAGAGAAAGAGTGCGAGATACGAGAGTGAGCACAAGAGACATACGAGAGAAAGAGTGCGAGATACGAGAGTGAGCACAAGAGACATACGAGAGAAAGAGTGCGAGATACGAGAGTGAGCACAAGAGACATACGAGAGAAAGAGTGCGAGATATGAGAGTGAGCACAAGAGACATATGAGAGAAAGAGTGCGAGATATGAGAGTGAGCACAAGAGACATATGAGAGAAAGAGTGCGAGATACGAGAGTAAGCACAAGAGACATATGAGAGAAAGAGTGCGAGATACGAGAGTGAGCACAAGAGACATATGAGAGAAAGAGTGCAAGATACGAGAGTGAGCACAAGAGACATATGAGAGAAAGAGTGCGAGATACGAGAGTAAGCACAAGAGACATATGAGAGAAAGAGTGCGAGATACGAGAGTGAGCACAAGAGACATATGAGAGAAAGAGTGCGAGATACGAGAGTGAGCACAAGAGACATACGAGAGAAAGAGTGCGAGATACGAGAGTGAGCACAAGAGACATACGAGAGAAAGAGTGCGAGATATGAGAGTGAGCACAAGAGACATACGAGAGAAAGAGTGCGAGATATGAGAGTGAGCACAAGAGACATACGAGAGAAAGAGTGCGAGATATGAGAGTGAGCACAAGAGACATATGAGAGAAAGAGTGCGAGATATGAGAGTGAGCACAAGAGACATACGAGAGAAAGAGTGCGAGATATGAGAGTGAGCACAAGAGACATGAGAGAAAGAGTGCGAGATATGAGAGTGAGCACAAGAGACATACGAGAGAAAGAGTGCGAGATATGAGAGTGAGCACAAGAGACATACGAGAGAAAGAGTGCGAGATATGAGAGTGAGCACAAGAGACATACGAGAGAAAGAGTGCGAGATATGAGAGTGACATAAAAAGAGCCCAAAGAAAGAAAAAAAAACAAGAGTATGAGATATGAAAAAAAGTGTGAGATGAGAAAACGAGTGCGGCATGTGAAAAAGAGATACGAGAGAGACATGAAGAGAGCACACACGAGAGAGAGGGTGACATGAGAGTGAGCGCAAGAGACATATGAGAGAAAGAGTGCGAGATATGAGAAAGCGTGAGAGATGTGAGATAAACATGAAGAGGACGTGTGAGATATGAGAGAGTGCAAGCGCATGAGACAGCTCTGTATCTCCCTCTCATTTATCCATCTATGAGGTGGATGACAGATATAAGGGAAATGGAAACATGGCTACTGTAGATAGATATGACAAAGAGAAGACAGATACTGTATCAGACAGACAGGCATGAGACAGACAGACAGACATGAGACAGACATGAGACAGACAGACAGACAGACATGAGACAGACAGACAGACAGACATGAGACAGACAGACAGACAGACATGAGACAGACAGACAGACATGAGACAGACAGACAGACAGACATGAGACAGACAGAGACATGAGACAGACAGACAGACATGAGACAGACAGACATTAGATAGATGAGAAATAGATATGAGATAGATAAATACATAGATAAGATAGATCTTCTGCCTCCTATCCATGTATATATCTATCTAATAGGAGGCAGAAGATGGATGCTGCATGGAATCTAATTCACCTTCCGGCATCAAGGTCAAGTGCGGAGGACGTTCATCCTCTAGGGACTACTTAGCGTTTCCATGACTACAGGGATCTCTGGGAATAGATGGCGGTTGTCTAAAAATCTATATAGCGCCCCTGTTACCCATAATGCACTACTCTCTGATGTGAAATATGATGCAATGTAGGATCTATCACTAAGGCCTAGAGTATTTATAGATCACAATGGCCGCCTACCGGAGGAGACGTCACGTATGACATAACGTGCGCAGCAGATAAAGGACACGGGGACGTATGTATCCCAGCCCCCTCCTGCATCAAATGGGCAGTCACATCCTCCATCCTATTGCAAAACTACAATTCCCATCATGCCCTGACAGCCGAACAGGGCATTATGGGAGTTGTAGTTTTGCAGCACCTGGAGGTGCACAAGCTGGTGGTTTATGGCAACGCAATGTCAAATTATGTGACCTCTGTGCTGTATGATGTGACCGCCGCGCTGCACGATGTCCCTTCCAGGATCCCTGTTGGCCAATGGCTGCAGTGGGTGATAATCTGCTCAGAGCAGCTTAGGCCTTTGGTCGCTGACAGGTGGCATTCCCTTCACCTGTCACTTGGGATGCAGAATGGCAAGGGGAAGCCTCAGTAATGTGGGGTCATAAAGGGCATGCTGGGAATTCTAGTTCCACAAATAGAAGCAGGGGGGGGGGGGGACTCCTAATTCTTCATACTATGCTTAGGAACAACCATTTCTTCCAGACAGCAGCCCCACCCTTATTCTCCTGACTCACTGCAAGGAAGCAGCGGAGAAGGGAGGAAGGGGGCGCCGTGCCAACCTGGAGACCAGCCCTGCAGCTATCACTATCACTAACACTTATCAAGGCAATAAATCCTGCCACCTGTCCAGTAAATGATGGAAGGGGAACATGCAAAATTATCTTATGTATTCTGCATCCTGAAAATGCAATGTATAGGGGTGCACCCATCAGGGCAATGTAAAGGTGCAACGTATAGAGGTGCACCCACCAGGGTAAGGCATAGGGGTGCACCCACCAGGGAAACACATAGGGGTGCACCCCCCAGGGAAATGCATAGGGTTTACACCCATAGGGGCAATATAGAGGTGCAGCCACTAGGGCAATGCATAGGGGTGCACCCACCAGGACAATGCATAGGGGTGCACCCACCAGGACAATGCATAGGGGTGCACCCACCAGGGCAATGCATAGAGTGGCACCCAGTAGAGCAATGTATAGGAGATGCACCCAGCACCGCAGTGTATAGAGATGTAATGTATAGGAGATGCACCCAGCACTGCAGTGTATAGAGGTGTAATGTATAGGAGATGCACCCAGCACCAGTGTATAGAGGTGTTATGTATAGGGGTGCACCCAGCACTGCAGTGTATAGAGGTGTAATGTATAGGAGATGCACCCAGCACTGCAGTGTATAGAGGTGTAATGTATAGGGGTGCACCCAGCACTGCAGTGTATAGAGGTGTAATGTATAGGGGTGCACCCAGCACTGCAGTGTATAGAGGTGTAATGTATAGGGGTGCACCCAGCACTGCAGTGTATAGAGGTGTAATGTATAGGAGATGCACCCAGCACTGCAGTGTATAGAGGTGTAATGTATAGGAGATGCACCCAGCACTGCAGTGTATAGAGGTGTAATGTATAGGAGATGCACCCAGCACTGCAGTGTATAGAGGTGTAATGTATAGGAGATGCACCCAGCACTGCAGTGTATAGAGGTGTAATGTATAGGGGTGCACCCAGCACTGCAGTGTATAGAGGTGTAATGTATAGGAGATGCACCCAGCACTGCAGTGTATAGAGGTGTAATGTATAGGGGTGCACCCAGCACTGCAGTGTATAGAGGTGTAATGTATAGGGGTGCACCCAGCACTGCAGTGTATAGAGGTGTTATGTATAGGGGTGCACCCAGCACCGCAGTGTATAGAGGTGTAATGTATAGGAGATGCACCCAGCACCGCAGTGTATAGAGGTGTAATGTATAGGGGTGCACCCAGCACCGCAGTGTATAGAGGTGTAATGTATAGGGGTGCACCCAGCACCGCAGTGTATAGAGGTGTAATGTATAGGGGTGCACCCAGCACTGCAGTGTATAGAGGTGTAATGTATAGGGGTGCACCCAGCACCGCAGTGTATAGAGGTGTAATGTATAGGGGTGCACCCAGCACTGCAGTGTATAGAGGTGTAATGTATAGGGGTGCACCCAGCACCGCAGTGTATAGAGGTGTAATGTATAGGGGTGCACCCAGCACTGCAGTGTATAGAGGTGTAATGTATAGGGGTGCACCCAGCACCGCAGTGTATAGAGGTGTAATGTATAGGGGTGCACCCAGCACTGCAGTGTATAGAGGTGTAATGTATAGGGGTGCACCCAGCACCGCAGTGTATAGAGGTGTAATGTATAGGGGTGCACCCAGCACTGCAGTGTATAGAGGTGTTATGTATAGGGGTGCACCCAGCAGGGAAATGTATAGATGCATTAAATAATTTGATCATTTAATTATATAAAAAAAAAATAGAATCCCATTATGTATCAACCAGCTGTATAATACAGTATATGATATATACAGTTCAGAATACAGTAATGATAAATAGCGCCCCCTTGTAGTATATGTGACATGTCAGGTTAATGTTGGGGTCCTGTAGCTCTCACCTGTTTTCTGTCGGTATTGTCTCCCCGTTGCTGCTGTTCAATGCTCTGCGCAGAAGCCCCGGCGGAGGAATACAGTTATATATCAGGCTGGCCCGGGTGACGTCAGCGGTGATGCGGTTCCTCATTTACATAGCTCGCGCGGACGTGTCCAGGATCAGGTTCTGCGGTCGGCGGAGGGATCTGGGAGGTGATGCAGTGATGAGGCTGGTGAAGTGATGATGCTGAGGAGGGGATCCCGGGCTGTATGGGGAGCTGAGAAAGGCTTCACATGTATGGAGACCCTGATATAAAGAATGATAGGCACCAGAACATGTAAATAAAGATGGAGACATCAGAGCCCCTGTGCACAATCCCCAGAGCAGACCCCCCTGTGTACAGACCCCAGACCAGACCCCCTTGTGTACAGACCCCAGACCAGACCCCCTGTGTACAGACCCCAGACCAGACCCCCTGTGTACAGACCCCAGACCAGACCCCCTGTGTACAGACCCCAGACCAGACCCCCTGTGTACATTCCCCAGAGCAGACCCCCTGTGTACAGACCCCAGACCAGACCCCCTGTGTACAGACCCCAGAGCAGACCCCCCTGTGTACAGACCCCAGACCAGACCCCCTGTGTACAGACCCCAGACCAGACCCCCTGTGTACAAACCCCAGACCGGACCCTGTGTGTACAAACCCCAGACCGGACCCTGTGTGTACAAACCCCAGACCGGACCCCCTGTGTACAAACCCCAGAGCAGACCCCCTGTGTACAGACCCCAGACCAGACCCCCTGTGTACAGACCCCAGAGCAGACCCCCCTGTGTACAGACCCCAGACCAGACCCCCTGTGTACAGACCCCAGACCAGACCCCCTGTGTACAAACCCCCTGTGTACAAACCCCAGACCGGACCCCCTGTGTACAAACCCCAGACCGGACCCCCTGTGTACAAACCCCAGACCGGACCCTGTGTGTACAAACCCCAGACCGGACCCTGTGTGTACAAACCCCAGACCGGACCCTGTGTGTACAGACCCCAGACCGGACCCCCTGTGTACAGAACCCCTGTGTACAAACTCCAGACCAGACCCCCTGTGTACATACCCCAGACCGGACCCCCTGTGTACAAACCCCAGAGCAGACCCCTTGTGTACAAACCCCAGAGCAGACCCCCTGTGTACAGACCCCAGACCAGACCCCCTGTGTACAGACCCCAGACTAGAACCTCCTCTATACTGACCACAGACCCCTTGGATACAGACCCTACATTAGATCCTCTTGGATACAGCTTCACAAACAGTTGCCACTGTATACAAACCCCAGACCAGATCCCCAAATATACAGACCCCAGACCAGATCCCCCAATATACAGACCCCAGACCAGATCCCCCAATATACAGACCCCAGACCAGATCCCCCAATATACAGACCCACACAAGATCCCCCAATATACAGACCCCACGCCAGATCCCCAATATACAGACCCCAGACCAGATCCCCAATATACAGACCTAAGACCAGACCCCTCCAATATACAGACCCCAGACCAGATCCCTAAATACACAGACCCCCACACCAGATCCCCCAATATACAAACCCCAGACCAGACCCCTCCCAATAAACAGACCACAGACCCCGAACCAGACCACCCCCAATATACAGACCCCAGACCAGACCCCCAATATACAGACCCTAGATTAGACCCCCCCAATATACAGACCCCCAATATACAGACCCCAGACCCCCAATATACAGACCCTAGATTAGACCCCCAATATACAGACCCTAGTTTAGACCCCCCAATATACAGACCCCCAATATACAGACCCTAGATTAGACCCCCCAATATACAGACCCCAGACCAGACTCCCCAATATAGACCCCACACCAGACCCCCCAATATACAGACCACTTCCTAAACCATAACCCTGTATATTAAGACCCTCATATACGTTATCATTTTCTGTCTTGTTGACATTTTAAATATTTCTCATACTGTCCTGAGCAGTGGTGGATAGTACCGCGCCGTGGAATATGTGGGCGCCATATAAAGAATGTTTATCATTTTTATTATTCTGTTTGTGATCTTTGACTTTTTTTTTTCTTCATTTTAATAACTCGCACAGATGCAATAAGCCGCAATATGAAGCACCACCCCGGCCGAACCCCTGTCATATAGTCCATGAATTACAGACACCTCTATGGACATTTCATCATACGGCGGCCGAGCCCTGTTATCACAAGGGAGTCATGTGATGTCTGCAGATGGAAGTGCAGGTGAATGTGTGAGGACTATCTGTAGATCAGCACTATCATGCATACAAGGCGTGGAGAAATAGGTCGCTGTTCCTTTAAGACGCTCATCTTCCCCTCTCATAGTGGAGTCTGTGTACACGGCGCATAGCGAGGATCCTCAGACTGTTATTACTGTCAGAGCGGACGTGACCGTGTAGAAATGTCATTTCCTGACATCACTTACCGACACAGAGCAACTTATTGCATCATCCGCATCACTAGTATAGGCATTAAAGGGGTACTCCGGTAGAAAACCTTTTTTTTTTTTTATCAACTGGTGCCAGAAAGCTAAACAGATTTGTAAATTACTTCTATTAAAAAATCTTAATCCTTCCAGTACTTATTAGCTGCTGAATACTACAGAGGAAATTATTTTCTTTTTGGAACACAGAGCTCTCTGCTGACATCACGAGCACAGTGCTCTCTGCTGACATCTCTGTCCATTTTAGGAACTGTCCAGAGTAGGAGAAAATCCCCATAGCAAACATATGCTGCTCTGGTCAGTTCCTAAAATGGACAGAGATGTCAGCAGAGAGCACTGTGCTCGTGATGTCAGCAGAGAGCTCTGTGTTCCAAAAAGAAAATAATTTCCTCTGTAGTATTCAGCAGCTAATAAGCAGTGGAAGGATTAAAACATTTTACTAGAAGTAATTTACAAATCTGTTTACCTTTCTGGCACCAGTTGATTTAAAAAATAAAATGTTTTCCACCGGAGTACCCCTTTAACCCTGTGCTTCCCTACCAGTGTGCCTCCAGCTGTTGCAAAACTACAACTGCCAGCCATGCCTGGACAGCGAAGTTGTCGTTTTGCAACAGCTGGAGGCTCTCTGGTTGGGAAACACTGCCCTAGAGTGACAATAAGGAACACTCAAAGCATCCTCTCTCTGATCACCATGGTTTACACTTCAGCTTTGCTTCTTTAGATTGGCTGCTACATATAAGCGCAAGGTCAGTGCATGGAGAGATGATTTCTATTGCAAATAGGGAAACCCTAGAGCAGTGTTTTCCCAACCAGGGTGCCTCCAGCTGTTGCAAAACTACAACTCCCAGCATGCACGGACAGCCTTTGGCTGTCCGGGCATGCTGGGAGTTGTAGTTTTGCAACAGCTGGAGGCTCACTGGTTAAGAAACATTGTCAAAGAGGCTTAGGGACCCCTTTGGCTGTCCGGGCATGCTGGGAGTTGTAGTTTTGCAACAGCTGGAGGCTCACTGGTTAAGAAACATTGTCAAAGAGGCTTAGGGACCCCCATATGATCTGACAGGACATATGGACAGAGGATGTCTACATGATGCTGGGAGTTGTAGTTTTGCAACTGTTGGCCTTGCACCAGTGAACTAAATGAGGTATAAACTGATAAAATTGAAAAGCGACATAATTTCATAATGAATGTAATATATATATATATATATATATATATATATACACACACACACACACACACACACACTATATAAATATATATATATATAAGTATATGTATAGTGAACATCTGGACAGTAAATATTGTAAAAAAAATACACACACAATTGTATGTATGTATATATATATATATATATATATATATCAAATGAATTGTATAACAAAAAATAATTAGTTGTAAATTCCCCTCCTGTGCATTATATGACTTTATTACTCATTACGTTTCCTGTTCTTGCTAAAGATTTCCATCTCAGTAAACTCTCATCTCTGTATAATAGTGTCATAGAGAGACATTCCTGCCCGTATATCTTATATGAGTCACTGTGTACATATATTACTTATCCTGTACTGATCCTGAGTTATGTCCTGTATTATACTCCAGAGCTGTACTCACTATTCTGCTGGTGAGGTCACTGTGTACATACATTACATTACTTATTGTTACGCCGAGCGCTCCGGGTCCCCGCTCCTCCCCGGAGCGCTCGCTTCTCTCTCGCTACCGCAGCGCTCCGGGCAGCTCCACTGACCCGGTGCGCTGCGATACCGTCTCCAGCCGGGATGCGATTCGCGATGCGGGTAGCGCCCGCTCGCGATGCGCATCCCGGCTCCCGTACCTGACTCGCTCTCCGTCTGTCCTGTCCCGGCGCACGCGGCCCCGCTCCCTAGGGCGCGCGCGCGCCGGGTCTCTGCGATTTAAAGGGCCACTGCGCCGCTGATTGGCGCAGTGGTTCCAATTAGTGTGTTCACCTGTGCACTCCCTATTTATACCTCACTTCCCCTTCACTCCCTCGCCGGATCTTGTTGCCATTGTGCCAGTGAAAGCGTTTCCTTGTGTGTTCCTAGCCTGTGTTCCAGACCTCCTGCCGTTGCCCCTGACTACGATCCTTGCTGCCTGCCCCGACCTTCTGCTACGTCCGACCTTGCTTCTGTCTACTCCCTTGTACCGCGCCTATCTTCAGCAGTCAGAGAGGTTGAGCCGTTGCTAGTGGATACGACCTGGTCACTACCGCCGCAGCAAGACCATCCCGCTTTGCGGCGGGCTCTGGTGAAAACCAGTAGTGACTTAGAACCGATCCACTAGCACGGTCCACGCCAATCCCTCTCTGGCACAGAGGATCCATTACCTGCCAGCCGGCATCGTGACAGTAGATCCGGCCATGGATCCCGCTGAAGTTCCTCTGCCAGTTGTCGCCGACCTCACCACGGTGGTCGCCCAGCAGTCACAACAGATAGCGCAACAAGGCCAACAGCTGTCTCAACTGACCGTGATGCTACAGCAGCTACTACCACAGCTTCAGCAATCATCTCCTCCGCCAGCTCCTGCACCTCCTCCGCAGCGAGTGGCCGCTTCTGGTCTACGACTATCCTTGCCGGATAAATTTGATGGGGACTCTAAATTCTGCCGTGGCTTTCTTTCCCAATGTTCCCTGCACTTGGAGATGATGTCGGACCAGTTTCCTACTGAAAGGTCTAAGGTGGCTTTCGTAGTCAGCCTTTTGTCTGGAAAAGCTCTGTCATGGGCCACACCGCTCTGGGACCGCAATGACCCCGTCACTGCCTCTATACACTCCTTCTTCTCGGAAATTCGAAGTGTCTTTGAGGAACCTGCCCGAGCCTCTTCTGCTGAGACTGCCCTGTTGAACCTGGTCCAGGGTAATTCTTCCGTTGGCGAGTACGCCGTACAATTCCGTACTCTTGCTTCAGAATTATCCTGGAATAATGAGGCACTCTGCGCGACCTTTAAAAAAGGCCTATCCAGCAACATTAAAGATGTTCTGGCCGCACGAGAAATCCCTGCTAACCTACATGAACTCATCCATCTTGCCACTCGCATTGACATGCGTTTTTCCGAAAGGCGTCAGGAGCTCCGCCAGGATATGGACTTTGTTCGCACAAGGCGTTTTTTCTCCCCGGCTCCTCTCTCCTCTGGTCCCCTGCAATCCGTTCCTGTGCCTCCCGCCGTGGAGGCTATGCAGGTCGACCGGTCTCGCCTGACACCTCAAGAGAGGACACGACGCCGCATGGAGAATCTCTGCCTGTACTGTGCCAGTACCGAACACTTCCTGAAGGATTGTCCTATCCGTCCTCCCCGCCTGGAAAGACGTACGCTGACTCCGCACAAAGGTGAGACAGTCCTTGATGTCTACTCTGCTTCTCCACGTCTTACTGTGCCTGTGCGGATATCTGCCTCTGCCTTCTCCTTCTCTACTATGGCCTTCTTGGATTCCGGATCTGCAGGAAATTTTATTTTGGCCTCTCTCGTCAACAGGTTCAACATCCCAGTGACCAGTCTCGCCAGACCCCTCTACATCAATTGTGTAAACAATGAAAGATTGGACTGTACCATACGTCTCCGCACGGAGCCCCTTCTAATGTGCATCGGACCTCATCACGAGAAGATTGAATTTTTGGTCCTCCCCAATTGCACTTCCGAAATCCTCCTTGGACTACCCTGGCTTCAACTCCATTCCCCAACCCTGGATTGGTCCACTGGGGAGATCAAGAGTTGGGGGCCCTCTTGTTTCAAGGACTGCCTAAAACCGGTTCCCAGTACCCCTTGCCGTGACTCTGTGGTTCCCCCTGTAACCGGTCTCCCTAAGGCCTATATGGACTTTGCGGATGTTTTTTGCAAAAAACAAGCTGAGACTCTACCTCCTCACAGGCCTTATGATTGTCCTATTGACCTCCTCCCGGGCACTACTCCACCCCGGGGCAGAATCTATCCTCTGTCCGCCCCAGAGACGCTTGCTATGTCGGAGTACATCCAGGAAAATTAAAAAAAAAGGCTTTATCCGTAAATCCTCCTCTCCTGCCAGAGCCGGATTTTTCTTTGTGTCCAAAAAAGATGGCTCTCTACGTCCTTGCATTGACTACCGCGGTCTTAATAAAATCACGGTAAAGAACCGCTACCCCCTACCCCTCATCTCTGAACTCTTTGATCGCCTCCAAGGTGCCCACATCTTTACCAAACTGGACTTAAGAGGTGCTTATAATCTCATCCGCATCAGAGAGGGGGATGAGTGGAAAACGGCATTTAACACTAGAGATGGACACTTTGAGTATCTGGTCATGCCCTTTGGCCTGTGCAACGCCCCTGCCGTCTTCCAAGACTTTGTTAATGAAATTTTTCGTGATCTCTTATACTCCTGTGTTGTTGTATATCTGGACGATATCCTGATTTTTTCTGCCAATCTAGAAGAACACCGCCAGCATGTCCGTATGGTTCTTCAGAGACTTCGTGACAATCAACTTTATGCCAAGATAGAGAAATGTCTGTTTGAATGCCAATCTCTTCCTTTCCTAGGATACTTGGTCTCTGGCCAAGGACTACAAATGGATCCAGACAAACTCTCTGCCGTCTTAGATTGGCCACGCCCCTCCGGACTCCGTGCTATCCAACGTTTTTTGGGGTTCGCCAATTATTACAGGCAATTTATTCCACATTTTTCTACCGTTGTGGCCCCTATCGTGGCTTTAACCAAAAAAAATTCCAATCCCAAGTCTTGGCCTCCTCAAGCGGAAGACGCCTTTAAACGGCTCAAGTCTGCCTTTTCTTCGGCTCCTGTGCTCTCCAGACCTGACCCATCTAAACCCTTCCTATTGGAGGTTGATGCCTCCTCTGTAGGAGCTGGAGCGGTCCTTCTACAAAAAAATTCTTCCGGGCATGCTGTTACTTGTGGTTTTTTTTCTAGGACCTTCTCTCCGGCGGAGAGGAACTACTCCATCGGGGATCGAGAGCTTCTAGCCATTAAATTAGCACTTGAGGAATGGAGGCATCTGCTGGAGGGATCAAGATTTCCAGTTGTTATTTACACCGATCACAAGAACCTCTCCTATCTCCAGTCTGCCCAACGGCTGAATCCTCGCCAGGCCAGGTGGTCTCTGTTCTTTGCCCGATTTAATTTTGAAATTCACTTTCGGCCTGCCGATAAGAACATTAGGGCCGATGCTCTCTCTCGTTCCTCGGATGCCTCGGAAGTTGAACTCTCTCCGCAACACATCATTCCTCCTGACTGCCTGATTTCCACTTCTCCAGCCTCCATCAGGCAAACTCCTCCAGGGAGGACCTTCGTCACTCCACGCCAACGCCTCGGAATCCTCAAATGGGGTCACTCCTCCCATCTCGCAGGCCATGCGGGCATCAAGAAATCTGTGCAACTCATCTCTCGCTTCTATTGGTGGCCGACTCTGGAGACGGATGTCGTGGACTTTGTGCGAGCCTGCACTGTCTGTGCCCGGGATAAGACTCCTCGCCAGAAGCCCGCTGGTTTTCTTCATCCTCTGCCTGTCCCCGAACAGCCTTGGTCTCTGATTGGTATGGACTTTATTACAGACTTACCCCCATCCCGTGGCAACACTGTTGTTTGGGTGGTCGTTGATCGATTCTCCAAGATGGCACATTTCATCCCTCTTCCTGGTCTTCCTTCAGCGCCTCAGTTGGCTAAACAATTTTTTGTACACATTTTTCGTCTTCACGGGTTGCCCACACAGATAGTCTCGGATAGAGGCGTCCAATTCGTGTCAAAATTCTGGAGGGCTCTCTGTAAACAACTCAAGATTAAATTAAACTTTTCTTCTGCATATCATCCTCAATCCAATGGACAAGTAGAAAGAATTAACCAGGTCTTGGGTGATTATTTACGACATTTTGTTTCCTCCCGCCAGGATGATTGGGCAGATCTTCTACCATGGGCCGAATTCTCGTATAACTTTAGAGTCTCTGAATCTTCCTCCAAATCCCCATTTTTCGTGGTGTACGGCCGTCACCCTCTTCCCCCCCTCCCTACTCCCTTGCCCTCTGGTTTGCCCGCTGTAGATGAAGTGACTCGTGATCTTTCCACCATATGGAAAGAGACCCAAGATTCTTTTTTACAGGCTTCATCTCGCATGAAAAAGTTTGCCGATAAGAAAAGAAGAGCTCCCCCCATTTTTGCTCCCGGAGACAAGGTATGGCTCTCCGCTAAATATGTCCGCTTTCGTGTCCCCAGTTACAAACTGGGTCCACGCTATCTTGGTCCTTTCAAAGTCTTGTGCCAAATTAATCCTGTCTCTTACAAACTTCTTCTTCCTCCTTCTCTCCGTATTCCTAATGCCTTTCATGTCTCTCTTCTTAAACCACTCATCATCAACCGTTTCTCTCCCAAATTAGTTTCTCCCACTCCTGTCTCCGGTTCTTCTGACGTCTTCTCAGTGAAAGAGATACTGGCCTCCAAGACGGTCAGAGGAAAAAGGTTCTTTTTAGTGGATTGGGAGGGCTGTGGACCTGAAGAGAGATCCTGGGAACCTGAGGACAACATCCTAGACAAAAGTCTGCTCCTCAGGTTCTCAGGCTCTAAGAAGAGGGGGAGACCCAAGGGGGGGGGTACTGTTACGCCGAGCGCTCCGGGTCCCCGCTCCTCCCCGGAGCGCTCGCTTCTCTCTCGCTACCGCAGCGCTCCGGGCAGCTCCACTGACCCGGTGCGCTGCGATACCGTCTCCAGCCGGGATGCGATTCGCGATGCGGGTAGCGCCCGCTCGCGATGCGCATCCCGGCTCCCGTACCTGACTCGCTCTCCGTCTGTCCTGTCCCGGCGCGCGCGGCCCCGCTCCCTAGGGCGCGCGCGCGCCGGGTCTCTGCGATTTAAAGGGCCACTGCGCCGCTGATTGGCGCAGTGGTTCCAATTAGTGTGTTCACCTGTGCACTCCCTATTTATACCTCCCTTCACTCCCTCGCCGGATCTTGTTGCCATTGTGCCAGTGAAAGCGTTTCCTTGTGTGTTCCTAGCCTGTGTTCCAGACCTCCTGCCGTTGCCCCTGACTACGATCCTTGCTGCCTGCCCCGACCTTCTGCTACGTCCGACCTTGCTTCTGTCTACTCCCTTGTACCGCGCCTATCTTCAGCAGTCAGAGAGGTTGAGCCGTTGCTAGTGGATACGACCTGGTCACTACCGCCGCAGCAAGACCATCCCGCTTTGCGGCGGGCTCTGGTGAAAACCAGTAGTGACTTAGAACCGATCCACTAGCACGGTCCACGCCAATCCCTCTCTGGCACAGAGGATCCACTACCTGCCAGCCGGCATCGTGACACTTATCCTGTACTGATCCTGAGTTATATCCTGTATTATACCCCAGAGCTGTACTCACTATTCTGCTGGTGAGATCACTGTGTACATACATTACATTACTTATCCTGTACTGATCCTGAGTTATATCCTGTATTATACTCCAGAGCTGTACTCACTATTCTGCTGGTGAGGTCACTGTGTACATACATTACATTACTTATCCTGTACTGATCCTGAGTTATATCCTGTATTATACTCCAAAGCTGTACTCACTATTCTGCTGGTGAGGTCACTGTGTACATACATTACATTACTTATCCTGTACTGATCCTGAGTTATATCCTGTATTATACACCAGAGCTGTACTCACTATTCTGCTGGTGAGATCACTATGTACATACATTACATTACTTATCCTGTACTGATCCTGAGTTATATCCTGTATTATACTCCACAGCTGCACTCACTATTCTGCTGGTGGGGTCACTGTGTACATACATTACATATCCTGTACTGATCCCGAGTTATATCCTGTATTATACTCCAGAGCTGTACTCACTATTCTGCTGGTGAGGTCACTGTGTACATACATTACTTATCCTGTACTGATCCTGAGTTATATCCTGTATTATACTCCAGAGCTGCACTCACTATTCTGCTGGTGAGATCACTGTGTACATACATTACATTACTTATCCTGTACTGATCCTGAGTTATATCCTGTATTATACCCCAGAGCTGTACTCACTATTCTGCTGGTGGACACTTTATAATCATGGGCTCCGACATCTGGGACCCCCTAGTGATTGTAAGAATAAAGGGGATGCAGTGCTGTCTCATCTCTCCCATGTCCTTCTTGCACACCGGACATAGCGCTTTATCAGCTCTGTTTCATTCTCAGGATGGGTGTAGGCTATAGTCTTTCCGTTATAACAGAGAGGATACTCTACTGGTCAACTGGTGCCAGAAAGTTAAACAGATTTTTTAATTACTTCTATTTAAAAATCTTAATCCTTCCAGTACTTATCAGCTGATGTATGCTCCACAGGAAGTTCTTTTCTTTTTTAATTCTTTTTTTTCTGTCTGACCACAGTGCTCTCTGCTGACACCTCTGTCCATGTCAGGAACTGTCCAGAGCAGGAGAGGTTTGCCATGGGGATTTGCTCCTACTCTGGACAGTTCCTGAGACAGACAGGTGGCAGCAGAGAACACTGTGGTCAGACAGAAAGGAAATTCAAAAAGAAAAGAACTTCCTGTGGAGCACACAGCAACTGATAAGTACTGGAAGGATTAAGATTTTTTAATAGAAGTAATTTACAAATCTGTTTAACTTTCTGGCACCAGTTGATTTAAAAAAAATAAAAAAAAAGGTTTTCCAGTGGAGTACCCCTTTAATGTCATCTCTTTGAAGTGTCCAGAGCTGATAGAGACTGATGGGATGGAGCTGCATCTCCTAAAAGTGTCCAGCAATATTTTGCACTGCGGTTCCACTGACGATGCACTCTACGGTGTGCCCCCAGCTGTGCCTGCTCGTAGCGGCATGCCGCTACGAGCAGGGACAGCTGGGGGCACACCGTAGGGTGCATCGTCAGTGGATCCGCAGTGCAAAATACTGCTGATTCATCCCTGTGACCCTACCCTAAAGCTGGTCGTACACAGGCCCACTCAGTTAAAGGGGTACTCCACTGGAATTTGTTTTCTTTTTTTTTTAATCAACTGGTGCCAGAAAGTTAAACAGATTTGTAAATTACTTCTATTAAAAAAAATCGTAATCCTTCCACTACTTATCAGTTGCTGTTATGATCCACAGGAAGTTCTTTTCTTTTTGAATTTCCTTTTTGCCTGATCACAGTGCTCTCTGCTGACACCTCTGCCCATTTTAGGAACTGTCCAGAGCAGAATGGGGATTTTGCTCCTGCTCTGGAAAGTTCCTGACATGGACAGAGGTGTCAGCAGAGAGCATTGTGGTCTGGCAGAAAGGAAATTCAAAAAGAAAATAACTTCCTGTGGATCATAACAGCAACTGATAAGTACTGGAAGGATTTCGATTTTTTTTAATAGAAGTAATTTACAAATCTGTTTAACTTTCTGGCACCAGTTGATTTAAAAACATTTTTTTTTCCAGTGGTGTACCCCTTTAAGACAGATGTACACAGCTGCCAGACTGCTCCGTCCTCTCCGGACTGAAATCAAACAGCCCCTGGTTTATCTCTCTGACATCACCTGTCAGGGTAAAGTCGGGGAGACCCCCATATACCAGGGGCGTAGCTATAAGGAATGCAGAGGTAGCAGTCGCACTGGGACCCTGGAGACTTGGGAAAATTGGAAGCATAACTTAAAGGGGTACTCCGGTGGACAACAAATGTTTTTTAAATCAACTGGTGCCAGAAAGTTAAACAGATTTGTAAATTACTTCTATTTAAAATCTTAATTCTTCCAGTACTTATCAGAAGTCCTTTTCTTTTTGAATTTCCTTTCTGTCTGACCACAGTGCTCTCTGCTGACACCTCTGTCCTTGTCAGGAACTGTTCAGAGTAGGATCAAATCCCCATAGCAAACCTCTCCTGCTCCGGACAGTTCCTGACATGGACAGAAAGAAAACTTCCCGCGGAGCATACAGCAGCTGATAAGTACTGGAAGGATTAAGATTTTTAAATAGAAGTAATTTACCAATCTGTTTATCTTTCTGGCACCAGTTGACTTAAAAGAAATTGTTTTTCACTGGAGTACCCCTTTAAAGGAGGGCTCTGCCCCTAGACATCTTATCCCCTATCCAAAAGATAGGGGGTAAGATGTCTGATTGCGGGGGTCCAACCGCTGGGACCCCCATGATCTCTGTGCAGCACCCTTTAGTTTTTTTCTTAAAAAAAAGATGCCCCCGGACATAATTTTTTAAACCGTATACGGTTTTTAACCATATACAGGTTAAAACTTGTATTTTAGGTACAGTTTAGGCTGCATTTACACCTCGTTTTTACTGTACGGCTGGGGGAGGGGAAAACGGGGCGCTCCCGTACCCCAGCCGGACCAGCGCTGAAATCCATTTACTTTAATGAGCTGACTGGAGTATACTACGGTTTTACGTCCGGTCACAAAACCGGATACGGGTCAAAAATGAGCCGACCGGAGTCTCCGTTTGACTCCAGTCAGCTCATTAAAGTAAATAAATTTCAGCGCTGGTCCGGCTGGGGTGCGGGAGCGCCCCGTTTTCCCCTCCCCCAGCCGGATCCGGCACCCGTACAGTAAAAACGAGGTGTGAATGCAGCCTTAGTTCTGTTTTGAGGAATCAGTTTTTTATCAAAAACCTGATGCGGAAACTGTATTGCAAAAACGTGGTGTGAATGCCGCCGTACAGACACAGATTTATCAAAACCTGTCCAGAGGAAAAGTTGCCCATAGCAACCAATCAGATCGCTTCTTTCATTTTTAACAAGGAACGATCTGATTGGTTGCTATGGGCAACTGAGCAACTTTTCCTCTGGACAGGTTTTGATAAATCTCCCCCTATGGGGGAGATTTATCAAAACCTGTCCAGAGGAAAAGTTGCCCATAGCAACCAATCAGATCGCTACTTTCATTTTGCAAGGGCCTTGTTAAAAATGAAAGAAGCGATCTGATTGGTTGCTATGGGCAACTGGGCAACTTTTCCTCTGGACAGGTTTTGGTAAAAAGTCAAACTGCAGAATCTAAAGCTGTGTTTCCTAACCAGGGCGCCTCCAGCTGTTGCAAAACTTCAACTCCCAGCGTGTCCGGACAGAGATGAAGTTTTGCAACATCTTGAGGGCCACAGTTTGAGACCACTGTGCGAGAACCACCAAATTCCAACAAGGGTAGGGTAGAGCAGGTGTATGACGACACCATTTTTCATAACCTTTCCATATTCTGTGACTTATGGTGGTCCTGGGGACATGGGGCTCTATACTTATGGGGGATCTGTGTGTACGTATGGAGCTAATTTTTTCTTTTTTGGGTCATCCGCCCAATAATAAGCTAATGATGACATAACCTGAGGGCAATGATATTAGAGTATATAATGCAAATAATTGGACAGAGTTACCCCCATTCATAAACGTGAACCCCTTTCACCGTCCCCAGCCATATGCATAGATGTCAGTGCCGGTCACTGTGGGATCTGTAAAAGCAGACGATACAGGCGGTCAGCTATAAAAATACAAGCCACATGCCCAGAATTCCTTATGGACTGAAATGTGGACTCGGGCGCCCCTGCCAAGAAGAGTCTTATGTAACCTTCAAAATGACAGTGAAGGAGAACACATCACATGACCCCACTAACCCCGCATCGGGCCAGGGCTGTGGGGAGGTATTTATGCAGAGGTGGGGGCATTGCTGGGATCTAAGAAGATCAGGAGCCTGATGGATAATGTCCTTTAGTTCCCCCACTCAGTATTGATGCCCTTTTGTGCCCCCACTCAGTATTGAAGTCCTTTAGTGCCCCCACTCAGTATTGATGCCCTTTAGTGCCCCCACTCAGTATTGAAGTCCTTTAGTGCCCCCACTCAGTATTGATGCCCTTTTGTGCCCCCACTCAGTATTGAAGTCCTTTAGTGCCTCCACTCAGTATTGATGCTCTTTAGTGCCCCCACTCAGTATTGATGCCCTTTTGTGCCCCCACTCAGTATTGAAGTCCTTTAGTGCCTCCACTCAGTATTGATGCTCTTTAGTGCCCCCACTCAGTATTGATGCCCTTTAGTGCCCCCACTCAGTATTGATGCCCTTTAGTGCCCCCACTCAGTATTGATGTCCTTTAGTGCCCCCACTCAGTATTGATGTCCTTTAGTGCCCCCACTCAGTATTGATGTCCTTTAGTGCCCCCACTCAGTATTGATGCCTTTAGTGCCCCCACTCAGTATTGATGCCCTTTATTGCCCCCCATTCAGTATTGATGCCCTTTAGTGCCCCCACTCAGTATTGATGTCCTTTAGTGCCCCCACTCAGTATTGATGCTCTTTAGTGCCCCCACTCAGTATTGATGTCCTTTAGTTCCCCCACTCAGTATTGATGCCCTTTTGTGCCCCCACTCAGTATTGAAGTCCTTTAGTGCCCCCACTCAGTATTGATGCCCTTTAGTGCCCCCACTCAGTATTGATGTCCTTTAGTGCCCCCACTCAGTATTGATGTCCTTTAGTGCCCCCACTCAGTATTGATGTCCTTTAGTGCCCCCACTCAGTATTGATGCCTTTAGTGCCCCCACTCAGTATTGATGCCCTTTATTGCCCCCCATTCAGTATTGATGCCCTTTAGTGCCCCCACTCAGTATTGATGTCCTTTAGTGCCCCCACTCAGTATTGATGCTCTTTAGTGCCCCCACTCAGTATTGATGCTCTTTAGTGCCCCCACTCAGTATTGATGCTCTTTAGTGCCCCCATTCAGTATTGATGCTCTTTAGTGCCCCCACTCAGATTGATGCTCTTTAGTGCCTCCACTCAGTATTGATGCCTTTGAGTGCTCCCCACTCAGTATTGATGTTCTTTAGTGCCCCCACTCAGTATTGATGCTCTTTAGTGCCCCCACTCAGCATTGATGCTCTTTAGTGCCCCCACTCAGCATTGATGCCTTTGAGTGCCCCCACTCAGTATTGATGCTCTTTAGTGCCACCACTCAGTATTGATGCTCTTTAGTGCCCCCACTCAGTATTGATGCCCTTTAGTGCCCCCACTCAGTATTGATGCCCTTTAGTGCCCCCACTCAGTATTGATGCTCTTTAGTGCCCCCACTCAGTATTGATGCTCTTTAGTGCCTCCACTCAGTATTGATGCCCTTTAGTGCCCCACACTTAGTATTGATGCCCTTTAGTGCCCCACACTTAATATTGATACCTCCAGAGTGCTCCCATTAGGTAATGGCCCCTGGTTCCCTACATAAGTATTGAGGCTATTGTTCCAGTAAGCTTCTTTCTGCCATAAAGCCCAGATTGTGGAGGCTGCAGTGATGGTTCTGGACCTTCTGGAAGTTTCTTCCATCTGCACACAGGATCTTTGGGGCTCATCCACAGTGACCATTGGGTTCTCAGTCTCCTTTCTTACCAAGACCCTTATCCCCCCATTACTTAGTTTGTGGGGCGGCAGCTCTAGGAAGAGTCCTGGTTGTTCCTTCTTCTTCCATGTAAGAATTATGGAGGTCACTGAGCTCTTGGGAACCTTCAGTGCAGTAGAAATGTTTTGTCCCCTTCTCCAGATCTGGGCCTCCACACACTCCTGTCTCTGAGCTCTACAGGCAGTTATTTCCCCCCCCCCCCCCATAGTGTTTGCTCTGATATAAATTGTCAGCTGTAAGACCTTATATACACAGGGCTGTGTCTGAGCTCTACAGGCAGTTCTTACCTCCTCATAGTTTTTGCTCTGATATACCTTGTCAGCTGTGAAACCTTATATACACAGGGCTGTGTCTGAGCTCTACAGGCAGTTCTTTCCCCCTCATGACTTGGTGTTTGCTCTGATATACATTGTCAGCTGTGAGACCTTATATACACAGGGCTGTGTCTGAGCTCTACAGACAGTTCTTTCCACCTCATGGCTTGGTGTTTGCTCTGATATACATTGTCAGCTGTGAGATCTTATATACACAGGGCTGTGTCTGAGCTCTACAGGCAGTTCTTTCCTCCTCATGGCTTGGTGTTTGCTCTGATATACATTGTCAGCTGTGAGATCTTATATACACAGGGCTGTGTCTGAGCTCTACAGGCAGTTCTTTCCCTCCCATGGTGTTTGCTCTGATATACGTTGTCAGCTGTGAGACCTTATAGGCAGAGCTGTGTCTGAGCTCTACAGGCAGTTCTTCTCCCCCTCATGACTTGGTGTTTGCTCTGATATATAGACAGGGCTGTGTCTTGTCCAATCTGATGAATTTACCCCAGGTGACTCCAACCAAGGTGGAGAAACATCTCAGAGATGATCAAGAGAAATGGGAGGAGCCAGAGATGAATATCAGGTGTCATAACAAAGGGTGTGAATACTTATATCTATGAGAAATTGTAGTTTTTTTATTTTTAATAAATTTGAAATAATTTCTAACATTCTATTTTAACATTCTCACTGTGGGGTATTAAGTGTAGAATGATGGGATGGAAAGCTATTTTTTTTTTTAAGCGCAAGGACGTGGTAAAGTATGATTTAACTGTCCGGCAGGCAGGTGCAGAGAATATTTAGTGTGGGGACAGGGTGGGCAGGGGAGAGAAGATTTAGAGGGGAAAGAAGACATGGTAGTGCTGGAAGACAAACAGCCTATCACTGCTGGGGCTTCAGGAGACTGAGAAAGCTGGGTGGCACACAGTATGCATGCCACCCAGCTTTCCCAAAGAGCTCCAATGTGGCAGATGTTCTCCAATGTGAGGTTTTCTTTAGGAGGCTGGGAAAGCTGGGTGGCAGGCAGTACGCAGTGCAGGGCTCACAGTAAAATGTCTTTCTAACCCAGTGTTTCCCAACCAGGGGGCCTCCAGGTGTTGCAAAACTACAACTCCCAGCATGCCCGGACAGCCTTTGGCTGTCCGGGCATGCTGGGATTTGTAGTTTTGCAACATCTGGAGGCCCCCTGGTTGGGAAACACTGCTCTAACCAGACGAGTGCTGGATGTACCTGCACCTACTCCAGTCTTATGCCCTTCATGTTGTAGACAAGTTAATCCTCATCCATTATTCACTAAGCTGGGAAGACGCTCAATAGAGATTCAGGGAAGGAAACAGATGAAATATTTCTCAACACAAAGGGAACAACACTGCCACATCTGTTCACACAGGTCGTGCATGGTATTGCAGCTCAGTCACTATTCACTTCAATGAAGGTGAGTTGCAGTACCAGCAGTGGAGAACCTGCACTCACCGGGGGCTCACACCCTAAGCGCAGGTACTCCACTGCCAGAGGGCCCTGAACAGAGAGGGGACATGAGGTGAGTATAAATTGGTTTCCCCCCCCCCTTTTTTTTTTATCCTGGCATATTTTTTTTTGGGGGGGGGGGGGGGTTGAATAGCCACCTGGCTAGCTTACTAGCTACCTACATTGCTACCTACCTATCTAGTTACCTACATAGCTAACTACCTACATAGCTAACTACCTACATAGCTACTTATTTACCTACCGACTTACTTAGATAGCTACCTACCTGGCTACATGCCTAACTTCCTGACTATCTACACCTTCCTGGCTGTGGACCTACCTACTTACCTACCTGACTACCTACATAGCTACTTACCTACCTGGATACCTACTTAGCTAGCTGAATACCTTCCTGGCTAACTACCTACTTAAAAAGCTATCTACCTACTTACCTACCTGGCTACCTACATAGCTAGCTACCTGGCTACCCAACTGCCTACATAGCTACTTATCTAGCTACCTAACTACCTACATAGCTACTTACTTACCTGGCTACCTACAGAATTACCTAGATAGCTACCTACCTGGCTACATGCCTAACTACCTGACTATCTACACTTTCCTGGCTGTGTACCAACCTACTTACCTACCCGACTACCTACATAGCTACTTACCTACCTGGATACCTACTTAGCTAGCTGAATACCTTCCTGGCTATGTACCTACCTGGCTAACTACCTACTTAAAAAGCTATATACCTACTTACCTACCTACCTACATAGCTAGCTACCTGGCTACCCAAATGCCTACATAACTACCTACATAGCTACTTACTTACCTACCTGGCTACCTACAGAATTACATAGATAGCTACCTACCTGGCTTTCTACCTACCTACCTACCTGGCTATGTTCCTAGCTAACTACCTACCTGTCTGGCTTCTTTTATAGCTACCTACTTAGCTACCTACCTACTTAACTAGCTAACTTCCTGGCTATGTACCTACCAATGTTTTTGCCTACCTATCAAAGGATTTATTCACCTATTGGGGGGCTACTTACTGGAAGCCATACCTGCCTATAGGGGGGACTCCCTAATAAGGGACATATCTAACTACTGTGGGACAAACCTACCTAATGGGGAAGTACCTGCCAACTGTGGGGTATTTGCCTACCTAATGGGGGACCTACTAACCTACACACTTACTGTGCAGGACACCAATAGGGGCATTATTACAGTATTTCGGTAGAGCCTGCTGCAAGATCACATTCAGCTGGTGGTACTCCGCTGGCTGAATGTCCGCAGTGTGAACGAGCCTTATGGATTTGAGGCTCCAGATTATCTGCATAGACAGCTGCAGTGTTCTGTGTGTACCACACTGTGCCGTACTGTACTACAACCCCCAGCAAACCCCTATAAAATAATCCCACCTCCCACAGCCGGAGGACAACACATGAACGTCTGTGTCCTCTGCCCTTACAGTATCGGAGATGGAATCCTCTGGAACTCAACAAAGATTTTACCACGAACTTTGCACCATCCCAACTTCTAACTCCGAACAACAAACTCAAAGGTCGCTGTCTACCCGGGCGCTGCGCCAAAACCTGCTGCGTATAGCACCAACGTTGTGTATAATATACTCAGAATAGGAATTTATAAAATGAGAGATTATTGTTTATTTTTGTTAGTTTTTTAGTAATTTTTTTGTTTGTCAATTGGCTAAATCCGAAATAAGATAAGATGTCGGCCATTAGCAGCGAGATGCATTGCTGAATCTCTAGATCTTATAAGAAACAGTAGGTAGTCTGCAGCAGATGTTGAAAAACTACAACTCCCAGCAGGACGTTGGCTGTCCGGGCATGCTGGAAGTTGTAGTTTTGTAACAGCTGCAGGCACCCTGGTTGGGAAACACTGCTGGGAGTTGTAGTTCTGCAACAGCTGCAGGCACCCTGGTTGGGAAACACTGCTGGGAGCTGTAGTTTTGCAACAGCTGCAGGCACCCTGGTTGGGAAACACTGCTGGGAGTTGTAGTTTTGCAACAGCTGGAGGTACCCTGGTTGGGAAACACTGCTAGGAGTTGTCGTTTGGCAACAGCTGGAGGTACCCTGGTTGGGAACACTGCTGGGAGTTGTCATTTTGCAACAGCTGGAGGCTTCCCGGTTGGGAAACACTGTTGGGAGTTGTAGTTTTGCAACAGCTGGAGGCACCACGGTTGAGAAACACTGCTGGGAGTTGTAGTTTTGCTACAGCTGGAGGTACCCTGGTTGGGAAACACTGGTAGGAGTTGTCGTTTTGCAACAGCTGGAGGTACCCTTATTGGAAACACTGCTGGGAGTTGTAGTTTTGCAACAGCTGGAGGTTCAAAGTTTGGAGACCACTGGTCTAGACACTTCATAAAACAGTATGCCGATATATACTGTGGCGTACCTATAATGGGGATACTTCCACACACCCCCGCATACCAGTACAATACTTAAAACCGTATGGCAAGCTGACTACAAGCTAAGCAGAGTGTCGCGGGGTGGAGACCCCTTGGCTTGTTGTTTTTCTCCTCCATTGAAGGAACCAAATGAACATTCCTGTGTAAATCCTTAAAACTAAGGAAAAGCAGCAGAGACGCGGAGCTGAGAAAACACCCAGCCATGCGTCATAATCGTATTATCTATGTGAGTGCGTCGGTAGTTTGGTGGTGGTGGTGGGGTGGCGGCGTTCCTCACGCCCCGCTGAGCCGAAACTATTCAATGGACTCCATAAATATGGCATCTGGCTCCACAGCTTCTGAGGAGCAACTGAGGACAGGGCCTGTGATGATGAGGAGTGTTGTTTGCAGTTGTAAATAAAGTTAGTTTAAAAAAAACCTTAAAGGGTTACTCCAGTGGAAAACTAATTTTTTTTAATGAACTGGTGCGAGAAAGCTAAATAGATTTGTAAATTACTTCTATTTAAAAATCTTAATCCTTCCAGTAGTTATCAGCTGCTGTATGCTCAAAAGGAAGTTCTTTTCTTTTTTTTATTTCTTTTCCAGTACTTATCAGCTGCTGTATGCTCAATGGGAGGTTCTATTCAGTACTTATCAGCTGCTGTATGCTCAACGGGAGATTCTTTTCAGTACTTATCAGCTGCTGTATGCTCAACAGGAGGTTCTTTTCAGTACTTATCAGCTGCTGTATGCTCAACAGGAGGTTCTTCTCAGTAATCATCAGCTGCTGTATGCTCAAAAGGAAATTATTTTATTTTTGAATTTCTTTTCTGTCTGACCATAGTGATCCCTGCCATGCCAGGAACTGTCCGGAGCAGGGGAGGTTTGCTATGGGGATTTGCTCCTTCTCTTCACAGTTCCTGAGACAGACAGAGGTGTCAGCAGAGAGCACTGTGGTAAAAAATAAAAATAAAAACTTCCTGTGGAGCATAGTAGTATTCAGCAGCTAATAAGTACTGGAAGGATTAAGATTTTTAAATAGAAGTAATTTACTAATCTGTTTAACTTTCTGGCACCAGTTGATTTAAAAAAATAAAAAAATGTTTTCCAGCGGAGTACCCCTTTAAATCTATATATCAGCCTTGTTCTGGTTCTGTGCATGATGCAGTGTAAAGCATGGAGGTCTGCGTTCTGTTGCCATGGTTATGTGCAGTGTTATCTATAGTTATTAACTGGAAACGGTTCTAGCTCTGCTTAGACACTGTGTCCTGATAGGACGGACAATGTCATGATGTCAGGTGACCGCGGCGGCCAACCCTTGAGTTGTGTGCAATATGTATATATAAAACATATATTGTATGCATTCATTATGATCTATTTATATCTTACTTAAGACACTAATGCGAGGCCAGCAGCTGCAAAACCACAACTCCCAGCATGCCCGGACAGCCAAAGGCTGTCCGGTCATGCTGGGAGTTGTAGTTTTGCAACAGCTGGAGGCTCCCTGGTTGGGAAACACTGCTCTGTGTAAAGCATGGGGATCAGAGAAAGAATGGTTGAAGGAGCGTTCCTTATTGTCACTCTTAGACAATGTTTCCCAACTATAGAGCCTCCAGCTGTTGCAAGACTACAACTCCCAGCATGCCCAGGTAGCCATTGGGTGTGAGAGAGAGAGAGAGAGAGAATGCTTTAAAGGGTACTCCGGCGCTTAGACATCTTATCCCTTATCCAAAGGATAGGGGATAAGATGCCTGATAGCGGGGGTCTCGCCGCTGGGGACCCCCGTGATCTTGTACGCCGCACCCAGTTAAAATCAGTCCATGGAGCGTGTTCGCTTAGGGTCGGATGACTCGCGATCACGGGGCCGGAGCATTATGACATGACGGCTCCGCCCCCGTGTGACGTCACAGATCCGCCCCCTCAATGCAAGCCTATGGGAGGGGCGTGAAAGCTGTCACACCCCCTCCCATATGCTTGCATTGAGCGGGTGGAGCATGACGTCACACGGGGGGGGGGGGGGCGGAGCCGTGACATCACAATGCTACGGCCCAGTGATCGACAGTAATCAGACCCGGAGCGAACACGCTCCATAGACTGTTTTTAACTGGGTGCGGCGTACAAGACCAGCGGCGGGACCCCGCGATCAGGCATCTTATCCCCTATCCTTTGGATTGGGGATAAGATGTCTAAGCGCAGTAGTACCCCTTTAAAAGGGTACTCCGGTGGAAAACGATTTTTTTTTTAATCATCTGGTGCCAGAAAGTTATACAGATTTGTATATTATTTCTATTAAAAAAATCTTAATCCTTCCAGTACATCTTAGCGGCTGTATACTGCATAGGAAATTATTTTCTTTTTGTATTTCTCTTCTTACCACAGTGCTCTCTGCTGACCTCTGCTGTCCATTTTAGGAACTGTCCAGAGCAGCATATGTTTACTATGGGGATTTTTTTCCTGCTCTGGACAATTCCTAAAATGGACAGCAGAGGTCAGCAGAGAGCACTGTGGTCGTGACAGAAGAGAAATACAAAAAAAAATATATATATATAAAGAATTTCCTCTAATAAAATTTCCTGCCGCTAATAAGTACTTGAAGGATTAAGATTTTTCAATCAAAGTAATTTACAAGTCTGTTTAACTTTCTGGCACCAGTTTATTTAAAAAAAATTAAAAGAAGTTTTCCACCGGAGTTCCCGTTTAAGGAGCATTCCTTAATGGAAAAAAAAAAACGTAGAGAAAAATGAAATGCGGGTGCCTTTTTCACACGGAAGAACATGTTCATTGTTTTCAGACAGAAATCTGAATTTCCACAGCTGAATTTTTCCCGCTGGATTCCGCTCGGAAATTCCGCCGTGTGAATGGGCCCTAAGCGCGCTTGGTTTATTCTCATGTAAAGGAAGATGAAGTGCGTTCGCCATCTAGTGGTCACACAAAAAGTTGCGCTTTGAACATATAAAAAATTTCAGCCAATTACGACATGAAATTCGAGTGATAATAAATCCCCACTTAATACGTCATATACCCTGGCCCATGTAGGTTAAAAATAAAAAATAATTTCAGGGAATCTTGGCTTTTTTTTTTTTTTTTGTCCCATAGACTTCTATGGGATGAAAAGAGAACCTAGGAAAAAAACTCAATGTGGGTGCCATTTTTTTTTTTTTTTGCTTATTTTTCTACCCTCGATCAAACAACATTCAGAAAGCAGTGGAAAAGCTAAAAAAAAAAGCAGTTTTTACTAAAATAAAAAAAAAAAAAAAAATATATATATATATATATATATATATATATACACACACATTAAAAAAACACATAGCAACCAATCACAGCTGTGGTAAAGTGAAAGTAAAGCTGTATTTGGTTGCTATGGGCAACAGAGAACATGGGGGAGATTTATCAAAACCTGTGCAGAGAAAAGGTTGCCCATAGCAACCAGATTCCTTCTTTCATTTGTGAAAGGGCGTCTCAAACATGAAAGAAGCGATCTGATTGGTTGCTATGGGCAACTTTTCCTCTCGACAGGTTTTGATAAATCTCCATCAATGTAACTATAAGACGATAAATCTCCTGGGTCATTGCTTCCAACTTCACCGAAGGGTCCGTTCACACGGGCGCATAACCTGCGGAATTTCTGCAGCGTATTTGCTGCAGAAAATCCGCTGCGGATTTTGCCACCATTGACTTCAATGGGTCAGCAGAAAATCCGCAGTGGAGTACCGCAGAGTACCTCCAGCTGTTGCACAACTGCAACTTCCAGCATGTACGGTCTTTCAGCAGATGCTGGGAGTTGTGGTTTTGCAACAGCTGGAGGCACACATGTTGGGGAATATTGAGTTAGGAAATAGACCCCGTTTCCCAATCAGTGTGTCTCCAGTAGTTGCAAAACTACAACTCCCAGCATGCCCAGACAGCCACTGCTACCGCTGCCACAGACGCTCGCTGCCTCAGCTACTCCGAATCCTCTGTCACACTTGTTTCTGCCGCCACTCTTGCCTCTGCATCTTTCCCTGCTCTGCCCGGACTTCCAGGGGCGGGCAGAGCGGGGGCTCTCAACTGTAACACCCTACCCCCCCTGCGATGGGCCGGTCAGTCCTGACCGGCCAATCGCAGGGAATAGGAAGAGGTGGCACCCCTGCCACCTCACTCTTATCCTTCAGGGTGGTTGGAGTTGTCCGGTCACCGGGTGGTCCGGTCACCAGAGACCCAATCAGCCCGGAAAAGCTGCCATTCGCCAGTCAGAATTGACCGGCGAATCACGGCGATTGCCGACATGGTAGGGGTCTCAGGCGACGTGCTGGGATGGCCTCTGATAGATATCAGAAGTCATCCCATTCCAATCACCACCCAGTGCGCGGCCGTGACCGAAAACACCAAGGGCGTACAGGTATGCCCTTGGTCCCTAACAGGTTAATACCAAAAAAAAAAAAAAAATTCTGTTTCGATACTTTTTATTGGGTTATCAAATATTTAACACATTCTAGACCTGTTACATAGTCGCAATAACAGATATTTATAACAAGTATTTGGTACATACTAAACAGTCTGGTGTATAGGATACAATGAAGCAATAACATATAACAAGCCGGTATAGAGTGAAGTGTCAGTGCGACAAGGGACGGTCATGAACATGGGCCATGGTAAGTAAGGATTTAGGGGGAATTTAGCAATGTTGGTGGAGGTACAAGTTTTTTGTCGATTATTTTGGTTGGTCATTTTTTTTTTTTTACTCTGTGGCAATTTTTTCACTGCCTTCAGGCACCACTCTGTGGGTTAGATACAGAGCGCCTGGCCCACGGAGTGTAAGGACATAATGAGTGATGCATAGTATATACATATACAGGGTGCAGAGTATCACTACTTATCTCCGCTGGCTGTATAGTATACAGGGGTGCATAGTGTACTCACGTATACTATACAGGAGCCCAGCAAGAAAAGTGTTAACTCACGCCGCTGCTGCTGAGCAGTTCTGGGTTAAGGCTTTGTGTGCTATCCTGTATATACAGCTGCCTATAGATGACTGTATATACAGGAGGCACACGTCAACAATTGGAGGCTCCCTGTTTAGGAACACCCCAGGGGAGAGCGCCAAACATGTACTAGCCTTTTTTTCGTTCTCATTTCAGATTTGGTGGATTGCGACGATGACCAGTATTTTTTTTTTTAAATGTCAATAAAAGGGTTAACGAGGGCTGTGGTGGAGGTTTAAAAACAAAAAAAATTACAATGTGCCATGTTATTTTTTTTTATATTTGAATTTTCAGGCTTAGTAGTGGAAGTCGTCTGGTAGACAGAATCCATTACTAAGCCGGGGCTTAGAGCTAACCTCCAATTATTACCCCAGTACCCACCGGCACAGGGGTGCTGGGAAGAACCGATACCAACAGGCCTGGAGCGCCAAAAATGGCGCTCCTGGGCCTGGGCGGTAACAGGTCGGCATTATTTAGGCTGGGGAGGGCCAGTATCAATGGTCCTCGCCCACCCTGGTAATGTCAGGCTGTTGCTGCTTGGTTGGTATCTGGCTGATACTGAAAATAGGGGGAACCACATACGTTTTATTTATTTATTCAAAAACCCGCATAGGGTTCCCCATATTTTCAGTATCAGCCAGATACCAATCAAGCAGTAACAGCCTGATGTAACATGGGTGGGTGAGGACCATTGTTACTGGCTCCTCCAGCCTAAATAATGCCAGCCTGTTACCGCCCAGGCCCAGGAGTGCCATTTTTTGACGCTCCAGGCCCGTTGGTACCGGTTCTTCCCGGCACCCCTGTGGTGGTTAGTACTGGGTAATAATTGGGGGTTAGCGCTAGCTGATTTTGGGACTAACGCTAAGCCCGGCTTAGTAATGGATTCTGTCTACAAGACGCCTTCCACTACTAAGCCTGAAAATTCAATTATATAAAAAAAAAAAAAAAACAACACTCCCCACAGCCCTCGTTAACCATTTTATTGAAATAAAATAAAAAACGCTGGTCATCGTCGCAGTCCACCGAATGACGTAGTCCTCCGCATTCACGTATCTGAAATGAAAAACAAGAAATATGGGTTAGTACATTTTTTTGCTCTCTCCCCTGGGAAGAGCGCACATAATGCAGCATGTTCCTAAACAGGAAGCCTCCAATTGTTGCTAAACTACAACTCCCATCATGGGGGGCTGTAGTTAAGCAACAGCTGGAGTCTCCCTGTTTGGGAACACACTGACAGAAAGACTCTGTTCCCATTATGCAAAATGTGAACAGTCTCAGGCCTGGACTGTGTAGCTCTGCCCCCTAATGAGGTCATCATTTGGGGGTGGAGCAGTAGGGAGATATCCCCAGGAGTGAGACCCCCTTTCGATCTGTCCCTCTGCCCTTGGACGACTACTACTTGATGGAACAGAGTCTGTCCCATGACGGGAGTCGTCGTACCGCAGCGCTGAGGGATGGCACTTGCACATCCCCCGGTGTGGGACTCTTTTTGGACAGTTAGGATTACTATTCCATCATGGACAGACTCCGTCCATGATGGAAGTTATAGTCCAGGGGGCGAGGGGCAGATTGCAGCAGGTCATTCTATAGAGACCTACTGCGATCCGCATTTATTAACTCTACAAGCTAGCAGCACAAACAGCTCCACTGCGCTCCCCGCATGTGCTGCCGGCTTGTACAGTTAATAAATAATAAATGCGGATCGCAATTCTTTTGAGAATGACCTTCTGCGATCTGCCCCTCGGCCCCTGTACTATAACTCCCATCATGAGCAGTAGTCCCAACTGACCCAAGAGTCCCGCAGCCGGGGGATGTGCAGGAGTCAGCCCTCAGCACTGCCGTGCTACAACTACTGCCATCATGGGACTGACTGTCCCATGATGCGAGTAGTTGTAGTTTAGCAGTGTTGAGGGACGGCTCCTGCACATCCCCCGGCTGTCTCGGTAGAACACTTTCACACTTGTCCTTTTTGATGGTGTATTTTTGCGGTAAATAAAAAATAAAATTATTTGGGGGAATGCGTCTAATAAAAAACACGCACACGATAAATTAGTATCCACTGCAAAATGCATTCCACCGTGCACAAATAATAAAACTCGAGTACTTGCCTTTTGAAAAAAGACGCAAAATAACTCACTGCGCAAAAATATGCGCTAAATATACAAAAGTACGAGCTTCTACCGCTAATGATGAATCCCCCTTAGAGAGGTTTGTGGTGAGGGACAGAAGCCCTTTAGTAGCGGGGGAGGTTTTCTCTTAGGGGGTGTTTGGCGCAGTTTGTGGCCGGTAGGTGACGTCCATTAGGAAGATAGCGGGATGTGACATCTTTATCTCCCAGTGGAATAACGAGATTATACCGGATGTTAGAGGAATCATATTCAAGTGAACGGGATCCTCTTTGCCCATTATGACGACTCCCGTTAGGCTGCGTTAAAATAACGGGCATTAAGGGCGAAGGTCAAAGTGAAAAAAATAAATAAAGCCCTTAATGTCCATTTGTAACAGAGCCACATAGTGTGAATGTAGCCTAAGTAATACTCTGCAGGGGCCTATAGAGCCGGTCAGGAGTCTAAGAAGCACAGTTCATATCCCCAGAGGCTTATGAGTTGTAGCTGTAATGCTCTGCAGGAGGTTCTCTCTTGGTTGGTGTCTGCAAGAAGCAATAGAGCAACCCCCCCCCTCCTCCTGCAGAGCATTACAGCAACCCCCCCTCCTCCTGCAGAGCATTACAGCAACCCCCCCCTCCTCCTGCAGAGCATTACAGCAACCCCCCCCTCCTCCTCCTGCAGAGCATTACAGCAACCCCCCCCCTCCTCCTCCTGCAGAGCATTACAGCAACCCCCCTCCTCCTGCAGAGCATTGCAGCAACCCCCCTCCTCCTGCAGAGCATTACAGCAACCCCCCCCTCCTCCTGCAGAGCATTACAGCAACCCCCCCTCCTCCTGCAGAGCATTACAGCAACCCCCCCTCCTCCTGCAGAGCATTACAGCAACCCCCCCTCCTCCTGCAGAGCATTACAGCAACCCCCCCTCCTCCTGCAAAGCATTACAGCAACCCCCCCTCCTCCTGCAGAGCATTACAGCAACCCCCCTCCTCCTGCAGAGCATTACAGCAACCCCCCCTCCTCCTGCAGAGCATTACAGCAACCCCCCCTCCTCCTGCAGAGCATTACAGCAACCCCCCCTCCTCCTGCAGAGCATTACAGCAACCCCCCTCCTCCTGCAGAGCATTACAGCAACCCCCCCTCCTCCTGCAGAGCATTACAGCAACCCCCCCTCCTCCTGCAGAGCATTACAGCAACCCCCCCTCCTCCTGCAGAGCATTACAGCAACCCCCCCTCCTCCTGCAGAGCATTACAGCAACCCCCCCTCCTCCTGCAGAGCATTACAGCAACCCCCCCTCCTCCTGCAGAGCATTACAGCAACCCCCCCTCCTCCTGCAGAGCATTACAGCAACCCCCCCTCCTCCTGCAGAGCATTACAGCAACCCCCCTCCTCCTGCAGAGCATTACAGCAACCCCCCTCCTCCTGCAGAGCATTACAGCAACCCCCCCTCCTCCTGCAGAGCATTACAGCAACCCCCCCTCCTCCTGCAGAGCATTACAGCAACCCCCCCTCCTCCTGCAGAGCATTACAGCAACCCCCCCTCCTCCTGCAGAGCATTACAGCAACCCCCCCTCCTCCTGCAGAGCATTACAGCAACCCCCTCCTCCTGCAGAGCATTACAGCAACCCCCCTCCTCCTGCAGAGCATTACAGCAACCCCCCCTCCTCCTGCAGAGCATTACAGCAACCCCCCCTCCTCCTGCAGAGCATTACAGCAACCCCCCCTCCTCCTGCAGAGCATTACAGCAACCCCCCCTCCTCCTGCAGAGCATTACAGCAACCCCCCCTCCTCCTGCAGAGCATTACAGCAACCCCCCCTCCTCCTGCAGAGCATTACAGCAACCCCCCCTCCTCCTGCAGAGCATTACAGCAACCCCCCCTCCTCCTGCAGAGCATTACAGCAACCCCCCCTCCTCCTGCAGAGCATTACAGCAACCCCCCTCCTCCTGCAGAGCATTACAGCAACCCCCCTCCTCCTGCAGAGCATTACAGCAACCCCCCTCCTCCTGCAGAGCATTACAGCAACCCCCCCCCCCCTCCTCCTGCAGAGCATTACAGCTACAACTCATAAGCCTCTGGGGATATGAACTGTGCTTCTTGCAGACTCCAAACCGGCTCTATAGGCCCCTGCAGAGTATTACTTGGCCCCTGCAGAGTATTACTTGGCCCCTGCAGAGTATTACTTGGCCATACACCGACCAAGAGAAGACCTCACCCGATACTAAAGGGCTTCTGCCTTCTCCTCACCAGCAAACACTCAGCCCGAGAAATCAATTGTTCTTCTTTCAAACTCCAGACTGGCTCCGCCTACTCGAGTAGTCACATGGCCGGTCACATGCCCATGACATCATCAGAGGTCCTTTAGCAGGCAAGGAAATAGCATCTACCCAGGCCTCACGGTCCAGCGGTGCGAACCTCATTCAGCTTCCTGGGTACATGGACACCGTAGCGCCGCTGGCCGTGATAGGCTGAGCCCACTGTCATGTAAGAAGCCGGCCAGACCTCCTTACATGACAGGTGGTTCAGCCTATCACCGGCCAGAGCTCCTTACATGACAGATGGCTCAGCCTATCACCGGCCAGACCTCCTTACATGACAGGTGGCTCAGCCTATCACCGACCAGAGCTCCTTACGGGACAGATGGCTCAGCCTATCACCGGTCAAAGCTCCTTGCTTGACAGTGGGCTTAGCCAATCACCGGTCTGAACTCCTTACATGACAGTGGGCTCAGCCTATCACTGGCCGGGGGCGGGACATCGCCGCGGCCGGTGATACGCTGACGGCTCTGCGGCGTCCCCGTCCCCAGGAAGTTGAATGAGGTTCGCACCGCTGGACCGTGAGGCCTGTGCCGGACCAACGGGGGCACGTAGGAAGGTATGTTAAAGTTTATTTTGTTTATTTTTGAGGTCCGGGCACAGGGATATGTAAAGGTGTTCCACTACAGTAGTTGTTGCTGGGAGCAGGTTTACACAAGTCTGCTCTTAACCCCTGAGGTGCCGGCCGGCGGGTCTTTAGTGTGTGAGGAGACGGTTCATGCGGCCTAGCTGCAAAGCGGCTGAGCCCCGGGAGTACAGATCTGATGTCCTCTCATGGCCGGCTCAGGTGAGGAGGGCGAGCGAGCATACAGGCGGCGGCAAGGGTGGATGTGTGTGCGTGTGATGTATGATGGGGGATGTATGTATGGTGTGTGATGTATGTATGGTGTGATGTGTGTATGTAATGTATGATGGGGGGATGTATGTATGGTGTGATGTGTGTATGTAATGTATGATTGGGGGATGTATGTATGGTGTGATGTGTGTATGTAATGTATGATTGGGGGATGTATGTATGGTGTGATGTGTGTATGTATGGTGTGATGTGTGTATGTAATGTATGATGGGGGGGATGTATGTATGGTGTGATGTAATGTATGATTGGGGGATGTATGTATGGTGTGATGTGTGTATGTAATGTATGATGGGGGGGATGTATGTATGGTGTGATGTAATGTATGATTGGGGGATGTATGTATGGTGTGATGTGTGTATGTAATGTATGATGGGGGATGTATGTATGGTGTGTGATGTATGTATGGTGTGATGTGTGTATGTAATGTATGATGGGGGGATGTATGTATGGTGTGATGTGTGTATGTAATGTATGATTGGGGGATGTATGTATGGTGTGATGTGTGTATGTATGGTGTGATGTGTGTATGTAATGTATGATGGGGGGGATGTATGTATGGTGTGATGTAATGTATGATTGGGGGATGTATGTATGGTGTGATGTGTGTATGTAATGTATGATGGGGGGGATGTATGTATGGTGTGATGTAATGTATGATTGGGGGATGTATGTATGGTGTGATGTGTGTATGTAATGTATGATGGGGGATGTATGTATGGTGTGTGATGTATGTATGGTGTGATGTGTGTATGTAATGTATGATGGGGGGATGTATGTATGGTGTGATGTGTGTATGTAATGTATGATTGGGGGATGTATGTATGGTGTGATGTGTGTATGTATGGTGTGATGTGTGTATGTAATGTATGATGGGGGGGATGTATGTATGGTGTGATGTAATGTATGATTGGGGGATGTATGTATGGTGTGATGTGTGTATGTAATGTATGATGGGGGATGTATGGTGTGATGTGTGTATGTAATGTATGATGGGGGATGTATGGTGTGATGTGTGTATGTAATGTATGATGGGGGGATGTATGTATGGTGTGATGTGTGTATGTAATGTATGATTGGGGGATGTATGTATGGTGTGATGTGTGTATGTATGGTGTGATGTGTGTATGTAATGTATGATGGGGGGGATGTATGTATGGTGTGATGTAATGTATGATTGGGGGATGTATGTATGGTGTGATGTGTGTATGTAATGTATGATGGGGGATGTATGGTGTGATGTGTGTATGTAATGTATGATGGGGGGATGTATGTATGGTGTGATGTGTGTATGTAATGTATGATTGGGGGATGTATGTATGGTGTGATGTGTGTATGTATGGTGTGATGTGTGTATGTAATGTATGATGGGGGGGATGTATGTATGGTGTGATGTAATGTATGATTGGGGGATGTATGTATGGTGTGATGTGTGTATGTAATGTATGATGGGGGATGTATGGTGTGATGTGTGTATGTAATGTATGATGGGGGATGTATGTATGGTGTGTATGTAATGTATGATGGGGGGGATGTATGTATGGTATGGTATGGTGTGATGTGTGTGTGTGTGTGTATATGGTGTGCGTGTCATGTGTGTATGTAATGTATGATGGGGGGGATGTATGTATGGTGTGATGTAATGTATGATGGGGGATGTATGTATGGTGTGATGTATGTATGTAATGTATGATGGGGGGGATGTGTGTATGTAATGTGTGATGGGGGATGTATGTATGGTGTGATGTGTGTATGTAATTTATGATGGGCGATGTATGGTGTGATGTGTGTATGTAATGTATGATGGGGGATGTATGTATGGTGTGTATGTAATGTATGATGGGGGGATGTGTGTATGTAATGTATGATGGGGGATGTATGTATGGTGTGATGTGTGTGTGTATATGGTGTGCGTGTGATGTGTGTATGTAATGTATGATGGGGGGATGTATGGTGTGATGTATGTATGTAATGTATGATGGGGGGATGTATGTATGGTGTGATGTGTGTATGTAATGTATGATGGGGGGGATGTGTATGTGGTGTGCATGTGATGTGTGTATGTAATGTATGATGGGGGGATGTATGTATGGTGTGATGTGTGTGTGTGTATATGGTGTGCGTGTGATGTGTGTATGTAATGTATGATGGGGGGATGTATGTATGGTGGTGTGTGTGTGTGTGTGTGTATATGGTGTGCGTGTGATGTGTGTATGTAATGTATGATGGGGGGATGTATGTATGGAGTGATGTGTGTGTGTGTGTATGTGGTGTGCGTGTGATGTGTGTATGTAATGTATGATGGGGGGATGTATGATGGGGGATGTATGTATGGTGTGATGTGTGTATGTAATGTATGTGGTGTGCGTGTGATGTGTGTATGTAATGTATGATGGGGGGGATGTATGTATGGTGTGTATGTAATGTATGATGGGGGGGATGTATGTATGGTGTGATGTGTGTGTGTGTATATGGTGTGCGTGTTATGTGTGTATGTAATGTATGACGGGGGATGTATGTATGGTGTGATGTAATGTATGATGGGGGGATGTATGTATGGTGTGATGTATTGTATGATGGGGGATGTGTGTATGTAATGTATGATTGGGGGATGTGTGTGTATGGAGTGATGTGTGTATGTAATGTATGATGGGGGATGTATATATGGTGTGATGTTTGTATGTAATGTATGATGTGGGGGGGCAGCGGCTGGTGTATGTATGATGTCTGTATGTGATGTGGCGGCGGGTGTATGTATGATGTGTTTATGTACGGTGTGATGTGTGTATGGTGTCTGTGTATGTAATGTATGATTGGGGGGCAGCGGTGGGTGTGTATGTATGATTGATATGGGGGCAGTGGCCAGTGTCTGTATGGTGTGTGTGTGTCTGTTATGTATGATGGGGGGACAGCGGTGGGTGTGTATGTATGATATGGGGGCAGTGTCCAGTGTGTGTGGGTGTGTGTGTATGTATGATATGGGGGCAGTGTCCAGTGTTTGGGTGTGTATGTATGATATGGGGGCAGTGTCCAGTGGGTGTGTGTGTATGTATGATATGGGGGCAATGTCCAGTGTGTGGGTGTGTATGTATGATATGGGGGCAGTGTCCAGTGTGTGTGTGTGGGTGTGTGTGTGTATGTATGATATGGGGGGCAGTGTCCAGTGTGTGGGTGTGTGTATGTATGATATGGGGGGCAGTGTCCGGTGTGTGTGTATGTATGATATGGGGGCAGTGTCCAGTGTGTGGGTGTGTGTGTATGTATGATATGGGGGCAGTGTCCAGTGTGTGGGTGTGTATGTATGATATGGGGGCAGTGTCCAGTGTGTGGGTGTGTGTGTATGTATGATATGGGGGGCAGTGTCCAGTGTGTGGGTGTGTGTATGTATGATATGGGGGGCAGTGTCCGGTGTGTGTGTATGTATGATATGGGGGCAGTGTCCAGTGTGTGGGTGTGTGTGTGTATGTATGATATGGGGGCAGTGTCCAGTGTGTGGGTGTGTGTGTATGTATGATATGGGGGGCAGTGTCCAGTGTGTGGGTGTGTATGTATGATATGGGGGGCAGTGTCCAGTGTGTGGGTGTGTGTGTAGGTATGATATGGGGGGCAGTGTCCAGGGTGTGTGTGTATGATATGGGGGGCAGTGTCCAGTGTGTGGGTGTGTGTATGTATGATATGGGGGCAGTGTCCAGTGTGTGTGTGTGTGTGTATTTATGATATGGGGGCAGTGTCCAGTGTGTGGGTGTGTGTGTGTATGTATGATATGGGGGCAGTGTCCAGTGTGTGGGTGTGTGTGTATGTATGATATGGGGGCAGTGTCCAGTGTGTGGGTGTGTGTGTATGTATGATATGGGGGGCAGTGTCCAGTGTGTGGGTGTGTGTGTATGTATGATATGGGGGGCAGTGTCCAGGGTGTGTGTGTATGTATGATATGGGGGCAGTGTCCAGTGTGTGGGTGTGTGTGTATGATATGGGGGGCAGTGTCCAGTGTGTGGGTGTGTATGTATGATATGGGGGCAGTGTCCATTGTGTGGGTGTGTGTGTATGTATGATATGGGGGGCAGTGTCCAGTGTGTGGGTGTGTGTGTATGTATGATATGGGGGCAGTGTCCAGTGTGTGGGTGTGTGTGTATGTATGTATGATAAGGGGGGCAGTGTCCAGTGTGTGGGTGTGTGTGTATGATATGGGGGCAGTGTCCAGTGTGTGGGTGTGTGTGTATGTATGATATGGGGGGCAGTGTCCAGTGTGTGGGTGTGTGTATGTATGATATGGGGGGCAGTGTCCGGTGTGTGTGTATGTATGATATGGGGGCAGTGTCCAGTGTGTGGGTGTGTGTGTATGTATGTATGATATGGGGGGAAGTGTCCAGTGTGTGGGTGTGTGTGTATGTATGATAAGGGGGGCAGTGTCCAGTGTGTGGGTGTGTATGTATGATATGGGGGCAGTGTCCAGTGTGTGGGTGTGTATGTATGATATGGGGGCAGTGTCCAGTGTGTGGGTGTGTGTGTGTGTGTATGTATGTATGATATGGGGGGAAGTGTCCAGTGTGTGTGTGGGTGTGTGTGTATGTATGATAAGGGGGGCAGTGTCCAGTGTGTGGGTGTGTATGTATGATATGGGGGCAGTGTCCAGTGTGTGGGTGTGTATGTATGATATGGGGGCAGTGTCCAGTGTGTGGGTGTGTGTGTATGTATGTATGTATGATATGGGGGGCAGTGTCCAGTGTGTGGGTGTGTGTGTATGTATGATAAGGGGGGCAGTGTCCAGTGTGTGGGTGTGTGTATGATATGGGGGCAGTGTCCAGTGTGTGTATGTTTGGTACAGGGGCGGACTGACACGTTGGGCACTAGGGCAGTGCCCAAGGGCCTGTGCCGCCAGTTGTGCCATCTAATTTTTTTTTAGTGGCTTCTGGCCACCTGCACTAAATTGCCCCACCAGAATCCGGCCACTTCATACTCTCCCACCAACCAAGAGCCCCACAGATGCACGCAAACACGCCCAAACCAAAACTACAACAATGTTATCTCAACCAGGGTGCCTCCAGCTGTTGCAAAACTACAACTCCTAGGATGCCTGGAGAGTGGAATTGTCATTTTGCAACAGCTGGAGGCTCTCTGGTTGGAAAACATTGACCTAGAGTGACAATAAGAAACACTCAAAGAGCCTCCAGCTGTTGCAAAATGACAACTCCACTGTCCGGGCATGCTGGGAGTTGTAGTTGTGCAACAGCTGGAGGCACACTGATTGGGGAAAACACTGCTCTAGGTTTCTCCATTTCCAATAGTAATGGTATTTCCATGCACTGACCTTGCGCTTATATGTAGCAGCCAATATAAAGAAGCAAAGCTGAAGTGTAAAGCATGGTGATCAGAGAGAGGATGGTTTGTGTTTCTTATTGTCACTCTAGGTCAGTGTTTGCCTACCAGAGAGCCTCCAGCTGTTGCAAAACTACAACTCCTAGCATGCCTGGACAGTGGGGTTGTCGTTTTGCAACAGCTGGAGGCTCTCGTTGGAAAACATTGACCTAGAGTAACAATAGGAAACACTCAGAGAGCCTCCAGCTGTTGCAAAACGACAACTCCACTTTCCGGGCATGCTGGGAGTTGTCGTTTTGCAACTGCTGGAGGCACCCTGGTTGGGAAACTCCTTCCATTAATTTCTCCCTGCTGACACTGCTCTTATCCTCACCTCTTACTGCGACTGCTCTGATTATCCATCTTATAACCGATTTAGCTTCACTTCACCCGTCATCACCGGCCTTGTCATTGTAACCCGCAGCTCCGCCCCACGTCTCCACCATGGCCACGTCATCCGAAGAAGTGTTACTGATCGTCAAGAAGGTGCGCCAGAAGAAACAAGATGGGGCTCTTTACCTGATGGCCGAAAGGATCGCCTGGGCTCCCGAGGGGAAGGACCGGTTCACTGTCAGCCACATGTACGGAGATATCAAGTGTGAGTAGTGTCCTGTATTCTTAGATAGACGCTGCTCCTCAGATGCATTGTGGGTAGACATACAAGACTGCGGTCGGCTTCAGCTTGCTTGCGCTATGTTTTTACTTTATTTCTGATTTTTTTTTCTTCCAAAAATAGCGCCTCATCTGTCCTCAGGTTGTATGTGGTATTGCAGCTCAGTTCCATTAAAAGGGTACTCCACTGGAAAACATTTATTATTATTATTATTATTATTATTAGTTTTTTTTTTATTCAACTGGTGCCAGAAAGTTGAACAGATTTGTAAATGACGTCCATTAAGATATCTTAAAGGGGTTATCAAGGAAAAAACTTTTATTTTTTTATATATATCAACTGGCTCCAGAAAGTTAAACAGATTTGTAAATTACTTCTATTAAAAAATCTTAATCCTTTCAGTACTTATGAGCTTCTGAAGTTAAGGTTGTTCTTTTCTGTCTAAGTGCTCTCTGATGACACTTGTCTCGGGAACCGCCCAGTTTAGAAGCAAATCCCCATAGCAAACCTCTTCTAAACTGGGCGGTTCCCGAGACACGTGTCATCAGAGAGCACTTAGACAGAAAAGAACAACCTTAACTTCAGAAGCTCATAAGTTTTGCAACAGCTGGAGGCACACTGGTTAGGAAACACTGCTTTAGAGTCTGCAGTATGACTTTGTCCTAGGCCTGGCCGGAAGCCCAATAAGGCCCTAGGGTGAAGCTATGGGGCTCCTGTTCAAATCCTTTGGCTATGCATCATTTTAGTTACATTTTAACCCCTTAAATGCTGCAGTCAATAGTGACCACTGCATCTAGGAGGATGTTGCTAAACTACAACTCCCAGCATGCCTGGACAACCTTCAATATTGGCTACCATATTAAGGGCAGTCCGGGCATGCTGGGAGTTGTAGTTTTGCAACATCTGGAGGTCCGCAGGTTGAAGACCACTGACCTAGAGCATGCTTGTGTAATTGCCTGCTCCTTCACCGGTTACTGAAATGATGCTGGCCCTTTAAAAAATTGTGTGTTTGTGCAAACAGTCGTCATTAGATGGATTTTCAGTAGTGCAGCCTCAGGCTTTGTGCCCACTTTTCATATCTGAGTAATAGGAATTATTTTTTTTTAAACTTAAAATAATTAGGTTTGTTTTTAATAACTCATCGCCCGTTTGCTCCTTCCAGGTCAGAAAATCAGCCCCGATGGCAAAGCAAAGGTCCAGCTTCAGCTCGTCCTGCACACGGGAGAGTCCACCAACTTCCATTTCTCTAATGAAAGCACAGCGATAAAGGAGAGGGACGCTGTGAAAGAGCTGCTGCAGCAGCTGCTGCCTAAATTCAAGAAGAAAGCCAACAAGGAACTGGAGGAAAAGAATAGGTGAGGGTACTAAACTATCATGATGGTTGGGGGGGGCTTCTAAAAATGGGGTCTTCAGTCTTGTGTTCAGGTTCTGCAACTGTGATCTGTCAAGACCCGGACAACATAGATCAGTGTTTCCCAACCGCTGTGCCTCCAGCTGTTGCAAAACTACAACTCCCAGCATGCCGGGACAGCAAAAGGTTTTGTTGCCGAACCCTATAGCTTTACTTTAAGACCTTACTGGGCTTCCGGCCAGGCCTAGGACAAAGTCAAAATGCAGTATCTAAAGCAGTGTTTCCCAACCACAGTACCTCCTGCTGTTGCCAAACTACAACTCCCAACATGCCCTGACTGGAATCCCAATAAGGTCTGAGAGCAGTGTTTCCCAACCAGGGTGCCTCCAGATGTTGCAAAACTACAACTCCCAGCATGCCTGGACAGCCTTTGGCTGTCCAGGCATGCAGGGAGTTGTAGTTTTGCAACAGCTGGAGGCACCATGCTTGGGGAAACACTGTCCTAGGGTGAAGCTTTGGGGCTCCCGTACAAATTCTTTGCCTATCCATTCTGGGAGTTGTAGTTTTGCAACACTTGGAGACACCCTGGTTGGAAACACTATTATGGCACTTATATCTGGCTAAGAATTTGCTAAATTATGCTGGGAGTTGTAATTTTGCAACAGCTGGAGGCACCCTGATTGGGAAACCCTGCTGGGAGTTTTAGTTTTGTAACATCTGGAGGTCTACAGCTTGGAGACCACTGGTCTAGATACTTTAAAAAAAATAAAAATAGACATACAGACATATACTGTAGCCTAATGTTTCTCAACTAGTGTGCCTCCAGCTGTTGCAAAACTACAACTCCCATCATGACCTGAGTTGTAGTTTTGCACAGTGCTCTCTTTTTCCATCTCTGTTTGTTGAAGAACTGTCCAGAGTAGGAGCAAATCCCCATAGTAAACCTCTCCTGCTCCATACAGTTCCTGATACGGACAGAGGTGGCAGCAGAGAGCACTGTGGTCAGACTGGAAAGAAATTCAAAAAGAAAAGAACTTCCTGTGAAGCATACAGCAGCTTAGAAGTACTGGAAGGATTAAGATTTTATTTTTTATTTTTTTTTATCTAAAGCCGAGGAACGTGCTTTCGATTCACCCAAAGTGCAAGAAAAAGTGCAAACGTGTTACACTAAAAAAACGTGCACAAAGGATGCGGTCTATCGCTAGCCCTTCTCCGATAGGAGAGAGGCCCCCCAACAAACCTTACCCTTCGCCTCCGGACCAAAAGGTACCTGCGAGGTTCCAGGTTCGATGTCCCTTTTCGCCAAAGCTACTAGGGGACCACAAATGCTCCCGGCATCCCCCTTGGCGTTAGCCAAGGTATCTGCCCGCAGAGCCGATTACGGTAGGTACCCTGCCAAGCAGGAGTACCCGGGGTGTTTGCAGGGAGGTGCGGAACCTAATGGCCACACACACCTCCCCTAGACCGCCAGGAGGGACACCCAGAAGGGCTACCGCATCCTGACAAATCCTGTGAACACACAACACGCAAAAAGTGACACAGTGAGACAAAAAATAAATAAATAAGTGAATGTGTGCAGATATACTGCCCGGACATCCGGCCGGATCTATAAAAATTTCTCTGATCCTAGCCAGAAGGCCGGGAATCAAGAGGTGAGTGCCACAAGGTGAAGAGATTATGGTGCCCGTGCTTCAACTCAGTGAGTCTATCCTCCCAGTGAGTTTCGGCACCTCGGGGTCACCACTCCCCGAGGCACAAAAGTACCTCGGCTCTAGACCCTCTCAGCCTCATGGCGAGACCCGGAGGGAACAGGTCACATCGGGGCAGCCGTCGAGCCGATTCCTCAGAACCAGCCCCGGAAAGCCCTGGTACACCTGCATCCTCCATGCAGCACCCATCCCCACCAACCCCATACCGGCGTTACGGTACACCGGCATGAAAAACTGATAAGAACAGATACTACACTTGATCTTAGCCAAAAGGCCGAGAAGGATTAAGATTTTTATATAGAAGTAATTTACAAATCTGTTTAACTTTCTAACACCAGTTGACTTTAAAGCATCCCTCCCCCCGCCTCCGGAGTACCCCTTTAAACTTGCAGCTGATCGTGTTTTTTTTTTTTTTTTGTCCCGTTCATGTGAAAGTAGGTGAAGTAGCTTTATTTTCTTCCCATAGGATGCTGAAGGAGGACCCGGTGTTGTTCCAGCTCTACAAGGACCTTGTGGTCAGTCAGGTGATCAGCGCCGAGGAGTTCTGGGCGAACCGTCTGAGCCTCAACTCCCTGGAGAACAGCCTGTCCAATAACAAGCAAGATGTGGGGATCTCTGCCGCCTTCCTGGTGAGTGTTTATTTTTTATTTTATTAAAAAAAAAAAAAATTTCAATTGGGGGGGGGGGGGGGTCGTCTATGAATAAATTCTAACTTTCTTCTTCTTCTTCTAAGGCCGACGTTCGTCCCATAACTGACGGATGCAATGGTCTGAGATATAACCTCACCCTGGACATCATCGAGTCTATTTTCCGCACATATCCAGCAGGTGGGATTTTTTAATATTATACTCTCTAGACCAGTGTTTGGAGCCTCCAGCTGTTGCAAAACTACAACTCCCAGCATGCCCGGACAGCCTTCGGCTGTCCGGGCATACTGGGAGTTGTAGTTTTGCAACAGCTGGAGGCATTCTGGTTGGGAAACGCTGCTTAAAGGGGTACTCCGCCCCTGGCATCTTATCCCCTATCCAAAGGATAGGGGATAAGATGTCAGATCGCTGCTGGGGACCCCGGGGATCGCCACTGCGGCACCCTGCCATCATTACTGCGCAGAGCGAGTTCGCTCTGTGCGTAATGACGGGCGATACAGGGGCCGGAGCAGCGTGACGTCATGGCTGCACCCCTCATGACATCACGGCCTGTCCCCTTAATGCAAGTCTATGGCAGGGGGCGTGCGTGACGACTGCCACGCCCCCTCCCATAGACTTGTATTGACGGGGGCGGGCCGTGACATCACAAGGGGCGGAGCCGTGACATAAAGATGCTCATTCCCCTGTATTGCCCGTCATTACGTGCAGAGCGATCTCGCTCTGCGCAGTGATGATAGTGGGGTGCTGCAGCAGCGATCCCCGGGGTCCCCAGCAGCGGGACCCCGGCGATCTGACATCTTAAGATGTCTAGGGGCGGAGTACCCCTTAAAAGTTGTACTCCTGTGGAAAACATTTTTTTTTTTTTTTTTTTTTTTTTTTTATAAATGAACTGGTGCCAGAAAGTTAAACAAATTTGTAAATGACTTCTATTAAAAAAAAATCTTTTATCCTTCCAGTACTTTTTAGCAGCTTTATGCTACAGAGGAAATTCTTTTCTTTTGGAATTTCTTTTTTGTCCTGTCCACAGTACTCTCTGCTGACACCTGATGCCCGTTTCAGGAACGGTCCAGAGCAGGAGAAAATCCTCATAGCAAACCTATGCTGCTCTGGACAGTTCCTGAGGTGTCAGCAGAGAGCATTGTGGACAAGACAAAAAAGAAATTCAAAAAGAAAATACTTTCCTCTGTAGCATACAGCTGCTAATAGGTGCTGGAAGGATAAAGATTTTTTAATATAAGTCATTTACAAATCTGTTTAACTTTCTGGCACCAGTTCATAAAAAAAAAAAATTAAGTTTTCCACTGGAGTACCCCTTTAACATTCTGCAGTTCATTTTGTCCTAGGCCTGGTCGGAAGCCCAATAAAGTCCTAAGATGAATCTATGGGGCTCCTGCAGTTGTTGGCTGTCCAGGCATGCTGGGAGTTTTGCAACAGCTGGAGGTACCCTGCTTGGGAAACACTATTGTAGCGCCTCGCTTGCAAAAATTAAATTTTTATGACATTTGTATCTGGCTCAGAACTGCTAAATAATTTAGATTTTTTGGGACACTAACAAAGTTTTCTGTTCTATTGCAGTGAAGCTGAAATACGATGAAAACGTTCCCCACAACATGACGGAAAAAGACTTCTGGACGCGTTTTTTTCAGTCCCATTATTTCCACAGAGACCGACTTAACACTGGATCCAAAGACTTGTTTTCGGAGTGCGCCAAACTCGACGAGAAAGGTTCATGGCTTTTATCTTTTTCTTCTGCTTACTATATAACTCCATCCTGCGATGGACGTGTATGCAGATAAACGGTCACAGTCCTTATATAGGGTATAAATTCAGTACTGTGGCTTTCTCTTGTAACACTCACTAACCAATTACTAGTTTATAGGAGATATAGATAAAATATATACTAGGGATGTCCCAATACCATATTTTTTTTTTTTCAACACAGAGTACGAGTACCGATACTTTAATTCTAGTACTCGCTGATACCAAGTACGAGTAATTTTATTTTAAAGGGAGTCTGACACCAGGGTGACCCGGTTTTTGGCGCTGTTTACCGTCCTGATATGTGGGTTCCTTGTTGTGTGCAATGGAGGCGGCTGCTGTAGTATGAGCCAAGATTTCTCTCTTCTCCATTGGACAGAACAGGGAATTTGCATTGGTGGCGAAACCGATGTCTCCGGAGCAATTGCGCTGATGTTCACATGATGAGCAGCGGTAGAAACCGGGTCATCTACATATAAATTGAAGTTAGTGCAGGTGACTCTGCTGTAAGATTGTCTTTAATAGTATTTAGTACCCCCTTGTAGGTAGTATAGATAGCTACAGACATTAGACAGCAGCCCCACTTTGTAGTTGCTCAATGTCTGAGAACGCATCCCCGTTTTCATTAGTGCCGCTGCCCTGTTCTGTTGTCTGCATAATGGCTTCTTATGGAGGAGCATGTGACATACACATCACTCTGCTTCCTCCGTATCGTTACGCTGGGCGCGGTGGAGTGACGTGTGTGTCACATGCTCCTCCATAAGACGCCAAAATGTGGATGGCAGAACAGGGCAGCGGCAGTGAAACAAACCCGAGAACTGGGCAGCAGAGAGGAGGACTCCACCAGGTATCAGATTTTTTATCGGGGATACGTGTGTATATATATTTATACAAATATATATTTATATAGATAGATGGAAATATGTAGATATAGACATTGGAGGCAGCACAACCAAAGTAAAGAAACTGGCAGGGTGCAAGCAGGCAAATTCACAGTCCCAATCGTAGACCGTGTGTAGATCCAAAAAGCAAAAAGATCCGGCAGCACTCCTGTAAGGTGCAAATAAACAGGCTTTATTCACCTGTATGAAAACAATGTTTCAGCAGCATCATGCCATAATTTTCAAGCATGATGTGAGGGTTACAAGTGCCACAATATATCCGGTGCATAATTCACAGAGTAATCTTCAATTAATAAAGATAAAATGCAGTAAAATATTCATATACACACAATTGTAATAAGTATAAACAGTGACAGGTGCTATAGCAGCCAGTACATCACAAAAAGTGAATAGAGTCGTGTTTTAAAAACATAAACCATACTGTTCAGCATAGTAATAGATAAGTGAGTTGTGCATGTATCAATAAAGCGAATTAGCATGTAAACAAAAGACTCTGGGGATTCCTCATAAGCAACCTACCGGCTATACAGCAAACGCGCTGCTTCCGTGTCCAATGACGCCAGCCACACTTGTCATCAACACGTGATACCGGTGTAGCCAATGTCTAACTGGGTTAAACGTAATCACTACCGGCACTTCACAACAAGCCGCGCGTGCGGTCACTGTTTATACTTAATACAATTGTGTGTGTGTGTGTGTGTATATAATATTTTTTTTTTATATATATATATAATATATTCTCTTTTTAAAAAGGCTTTTGGAAAAATAAGATAAGTGATCTGATTGGTTTCTATAGGCAAATGCTCCACCTTTTTTCTGCACCAGTTTTAATAAATCTCCCCCAATGTAACAACATTTTATTAAGCACAATGAGTAAACATCCACAGCGCAGAAAAAGTGAACCCTTTTGGCATTGCTTGAATTTCTCCAGACAGTTGTACCGTGCATGGCTTTTATTGAGCAGTTCGAGTAAACATCCACAGTGCAGGAAGAAAAAGTGATTATCTGTTTGAAGTCCATATAATGAACTTGTCTATCGATCTGTTTCTAGGTCTAAAATCTTTGGTCTCCCAAGGGGTAAAAAATTCAATGTTAGATTTAACGTCTATGGAAGACAAGTGTCTCGATGAGGTAAGTGCGTTGTCCGTATTACAAAATGTGAACTGCATGTTATCCTTATAGGTTTATACAATTACATGCTGTATACATTACTTAAACATAAGCCAACAGGGCATGGAGAGGTGTCTCTATCAGTTGTTTTTTTTTCAACCTGTGTGCCTCCAGCTGTAGTTTTGTAACAGCTGGAGGCACACTGGTTGGGAAACACTGCTGTTTGACTTTGTTAATAAGGTCCTAGGGTAAAGCAATAGGGTTCCTGTACAAGGCCTTTGGCTGTCTGAGCATGCTGGGAGATGTAGTTTTGCAACAGCTGGAGGCACACTGGTCTATATGACCTGCTCCCTGGAATCCTAACTCATTGTTTTGCCATTACATGGCAGGAACAGCGTGTTGTTGATACAGCCAGTTTAGCGGTGGCGAGCATGCTTCATTATGAAATTCAATGTTACTTTATCATAATAAAAACTAGCAGAGACCCTATGGTTTATATCCTAATTTAAAGGGGTATTCCAGGAAAAAAAGTTTTTTTTATATCAACTGGCTCCAGAAAGTTAAACAGATTAATAAATTACTTCTATTAAAAAATCTTAATCCTTCCAATAATTATCAGCTGCTGAAGTTGAGTTGTTCTTTTCTGTCTGGCAACAGTGTTCTCTACTGACATCTCTGCTTGTCTCAGGAACTGCACAGAGTAGAAGAGGTTTTCTATGGGGATTTTCTTCTACTCTGGACAGTTCTCGAGACAGGTGTCATCAGAGAGGACTTAGGCCGAGAAGAATAACTCAACTTCAGCAGCTCATAAGTACTGAAAGGATTAAGATTTTTTAATAGAAGTCATTTACAAAACTTTTTAACTTTCTGGAGCCAGTTGATATATATAAAAAAAGTGTTTTTTTTCCTGGATAACCCCTTTAAAGTCCCTGCAGGGTGTCAGATGATCCTTTAACGTTGGTGATATTGTGCCGTCATACGATAAAGTATTTGGCCGCCATCTTGTCTTCTCATTTCAGGGATATGGGATTTCATCCGTGCCATCAACTTCCAATGCAAAATCTGTAAAGGAGAACAGCAACGCGGCCATCATCAAACGCTTCAACCACCACAGTGCCATGGTGCTGGCAGCGGGACTCCGAAAAGAGTGAGGCTTCTTTCCTACATGGACATTAAAGGGGTATTCCGGCCTTAGACATCTTTTCCCCTATCCAAAGTATAGGGGATAAGATGTCTGATCGCAGGGGTCCTGCTGCTAGGACCCCCGCAATCTCCGTGCAGCCCTCGGCATTCTTTGCCGAGCACTGCTCCCTAGGCGTGACCTCGTGGCCACGCCCCCTCGTGACGTCACACCACGTCCCCCCCCCCCCCCCCCCCCCCATTCATGTCTATGGGAGGGGGATAGGGCCAGCATACCCCTTTAAGCCACCTATAGTAATAAAATAACTGTCAGATATAGATGGTTGATTTTAGTCTTTTTATTTATTTAGTTTTTTGCTCCAGTTTGCTTGCATACTGTATATACCTTGAACTCCGCAATATTCCAGTATGCAGTAAGCTCCCCCTAGTGGTGGCTGCAGGCAGTCAGAATTTTATCATGCAAAACATTTGTATCAGAAAAACATCTAGTAACCTAGTGTTTCCCAACCAGTATGCCTCCAGCTGTTGCAGAACCACAACTCCCAGCATGCTCGGACAGCCAAAAGCTGTTCGGGCAATCTGGGAGTTTTAATTTTGCAACAGCTGAAGGCACCCTGGTTGGAAAAAACTCTGCTCTAGTGTCTATCATTTTAGTACTCCTGTTACATCCTGCTGAATGCAGAACACTGCTGTAAAAGACTGTATTGCAGTGTACTGTAAAAGCAATCATTCATTCAAACCCTAAAAAGTAAAAAACACGCACATTAGCTTTTTTATATATATATATATATATATATATATATATATATATATATATATATATATATATATATATATATATATATATATTATATATATATATATATATATAATATATATATATATAATTTGATAAATCCATAGCATCATTCTTATGGGTTAGGTAAACAGTGCCACAGGTTTATTATTTATTTATTCATTATTATACATTTATTTTTATTTTTTTCTAGAGAAGCACAAAACGACCAATACAGCGAGACAGGTAGCACAGATGGAAACTCCCGCGACTCCGACTTCTTCCAGCCCCCTTTAAAGAAGGTAAAAAGTTAAGAAGTGCAGCTCCTGGTGTAAGCGAAGAGTTAAATTCTGCCTCTTTATTGATTTGCTCCCTATCTGCTATATGTCATGTGACTATTGTCTGTTGTCGTAGGTGAAGTTGCAGGAGGCCATAGACTATGAAGACTTAGAAGAAAGCAATGGTATCAAACCAATAGCACTAAACCTCAAGAAATCAGATAGGTGAGATGTAACGTCACAGGTGGAGTACCGTCTTAAAAGAAAAAACATGGCGCCATATCCGTTCACAGGTTATGTCCGGTATTGCAGTTCTGTTTACTTGAGCCACAATAGCAGACATGACCCATTTACAGCGTCATTTAAAAAAATAAAATAAAACTCAGTCCTGAGTTATAAGCCGGTGAAATGTGTGGCAGCGTGCGCGCTTCGCTCCCCGGAGGTCAGTCAAATTCGACTCTCACTGCATCAGTCTAAAGCAGTGATCCCCAAACTGTGGCCCTCCAGATGTTGCAAAACTACAATTCCCAGCATGCCTGGACAGCCGTTGGCTGTCCAGGCATGCTGGGAGTTGTAGTTTTGCAACATCTGGAGGGCCACAGTTTGAGGACCACTGGTCTAAACGATAGGGGATAAGATGCCTGATCGCAGGGGTCCCACTGCTGGGACCCCCTGCGATCTCCCGCAGCACGTGGCGTTCTAAAATAACACCGGGTTCCTGCAGCAGTGGTCGGGATGTCAGAGCCATGCCCCTTGTGATGCCACGCCCCCTCCATTCATGTCCATGGGAGGGTGTGTCAGATGACACGCCCCCTCCCATAGACATTCATGGAGGGGGTGTGGCCGTGAAGGCATGATCACTGCCTTCGTCTCTGAGCGTTCTAAAAAAAAAATATTCAGAACACTGGAGTACCAAAGTATCCCTTTAAAGGGGTACTCTGGTGAAAAACATTTTTTTTCATGTCAACTGGCTCTGGAAAGTTTAACAGATTTGTAAATTACTTCTATTAAAAAAATATTAATCCTTCCAGTACTAATCAGCTGCTGAAGTTGAGTTGTTGTTTTCTGTCTGACCACAGTGCTCTCTGCTGACACCTCTGTCTGTCTCAGGAACTGTCCAGAGTAGGAGAGGTTTGCTATGGGGATTCGCTCCTACTCTGTACAATTCCTGAGACAGACAGATGTCAGCAGAGAGCACTGTGGTCAGACAGAAAATGACTCAACTTCAGCAGCTGATAAGTACTGGAAGGATTAAGATTTTTTAATAGAAGTCATTTACAAATCTGTTAAACCTTCCAGAGCCAGTTGATTTTTTTTCCCGTCAGCGGAGTACCCCTTTAAGCATAGTTTTTTTGCTTTGCAGAGCCTTTCCTGTCCATGGAGTTGTATCAAGTTTTGCACTTTGGCTTCACTAAAGTGAATAGGGCTCAGCTGCATTACCACATGCAACCTGTGGTTAGGTGTGGCGCTGTTTCTGGCTGATTGCAGCCGTGTTTTTGTAACCCTACACATCCCACTTGGTCATATTGACTGGTTTATTATCTGTATTTTTCTAGGTATTACCATGGTCCAACTCCGGTCCAGTCCCAACAATACACAACCAGTCAGGATATTATTAACTCCTTTGATAGTATTAAACAGCAGATGGAAAACTATGTACCAAGACTAACTCAGGTGGGTGCCTAATATCAACTGTGTTTGTGTCCCTAAAAGGACTATTATGCATGAAGGGAAGGACTTTCATTTCTTCACCCTATTTAAAGGGGGTACTCTGGTGGAAATTTTTTTATTTTATTTATTATTTTCTTTATTTAATCAACTGGTGCTATAAAGTTAAACAGATTTGTAAATTACTTTTATTTAAAAAATCTTAATCCTTCCAGTACTTATTAGCTACTGAATACTACGGAGGAAATTCTTTTCTTTTTGGAACACCGAGCTCTCTGCTGACATCACAAGCACAGTGCTCTCTGCTGACATCTCTGTCCGTTTTACTTATACGATATATACGATACTTATGATATAGTTCTGACAAATTACAATAAAACTTTTTGAAACAGAACAGCGCGGTAGACTCCACTGTTCTGTCCTACAAATTAACCATATACATCAGTATTTTTTATGCATTCAAAAATAATGAATAAAAGCCGATCAAATAGTTACAGAAGCACCAAAATGGCAACCATGAAAACTGCAACCGATTCAACAAATAGCAAACCCTCCTATGGCTACATGAAGTCATAAAAAGAATATAATTATGATTATTATATTACGATTAGTTTAGTTTATTAAAACATTTTTTATAATTATTATTGATGGTGATTAATATTATCATTATTATTAGAGATGAGCAAACTTACAGTAAATTCGATTCGTCACGAACTTCTCGGCTCGGCAGTTGATGACTTATCCTGCGTAAATTAGTTCAGCCTTCAGGTGCTCCGGTGGGCTGGAAAAGGCAGATACAGTCCTAGTAGACTCTTTCCTAGGAATGTATCCACCTTTTCCAGCCCACTGGAGCACCTGAAGGCTGAACTAATTTACGCAGGATAAGCCATCAACCGCCGAGCTGAGAAGTTCGTGACGAATCGAATTTACTGTAAGTTCGCTCATCTCTAATTATTATTTTATATAAAATTACTATTATGACTATTATATTTATTTGTTTAGTTTATGTAAAAATTATAAATATTAATAATTATTGATGGTGATGATAAAATCATTATTATTAACATAAAATTACTATTTTATTTTAGTTTTTTTGTATGCTTTTATTATGATTATAATTAGAATAATTATTATTAGAATAATTATAGTAGTAATTATTATAATATTAATAAAAATAATATACCAAAATAACCATATGAAAATAGTATTATAATAATGATAATAATAATTTATTTCATTAAAATAAATACTATAAAAAAAAAAAAATTTTAACCCCTTACGGACGTTTTCCCTCCTCACCTTCTAAAAATCATAACTCTTTTATATTTTCATCCACAGACTAGTATGAGGGCTTGTTTTTTGCATGACCAGTTGTCCTTTGTAATGACATAACTCATTATATCATAAAATGTATGGCGCAACCAAAAAACATTTTTTGTGGGGAAATTAAAAAGAAAAACGCAATTTTGCAAATTTTGGAAGGTTTCGTTTTCACGCCGTACAACTCACGGTAAAAATGACGTGTGTTCTTTATTCTGAGGGTCAATACGATTAAAATGATACCCATTATTACATACTTTTCTATTATTGTTGTGCTTAAAAAAAATCACAAACTTTTTAACCAAATTAGTAAGTTTATAATCCCTTTATTTTTATGACCTATAACTTTCATTTTTCCGTATAAGCGGCGGTATGAGGGCTCATTTTTTGCGCCATGATCTGTACTTTTTTTTTTATACCACATTTGCATATAAAAAAACTTTTAATACATTTTTAATACCGTATTTATCGGCGTATAACACGCACTTTTTAGGCTAAAATTTTTAGCCTAAAGTCTATGTGCGTGTTATACGCCGATACCGCCCCAGGAATGGCAGGGGGAGAGAGGCCGTCGCTGCCTGCTTCTCTCCCCCTGCCTTCCCTGGGGTCTAGAGTCCTGCTGCTGGCCCTTCTCACCCCCTGACTATCGGCGCCACTGCCCCGTTGCCTCCCCCCATCCCCGGTGGCATAATTACCTGGGTCGGGTCCGCGCTGCTGTAGGCCTCCGGCGTGTGTCCCCTTCGTCGTTGCTATGCGCTGCACGGCGAGGCGCATGACGTCAGTGCGCCACGCCGTGCATAGCAACGACGCAGGGGACGCACGCCAGAGGCCTGGAGCGGCGCGCCGGCAATGGGGCGCCGGCACCGATAGTCAGGGGGACAGAACGGGCAGCGGCGCTGATAACCAGGGGGAGAGAAGGGCCGGCAGCAGGGCTCTAGACCCCAGGAAAGGCAGGGGGAGAGAAGTGGGCAGCGACGGCCTCTCTCCCCCTGCCTTTCCTGGGGATGTATCGGGGTATACACGCGCACACACGCACCGTCATTTTGCCATGGATATTTGGGTAAAAAACTTTTTTTACCCAAATATCCTTGGTAAAATGAGGGTGCGTGTTATAGGCCGGTGCGTGGTATACCCCGATAAATACGGTATATATTTTTTTAAATAAAATGTATTAAAGTAGCAATTTTGGACATTTTATTTTATTTTTTTAATTTATTTTTTATTTTTTCACGTTCACGCCGTTCACCGTACGGTGACATTTACGCACGCGGCGATACCAAATATGTCTATAAAATTAATTTTTTACACTTTTTGGGGGTAAAATAGGAAAAAATTGATGTTTTACTTTATTATTGAGGGAGGGGATTTTTCACTTTTTTTTTTTTTTGTACTTTTTCATTTTACATTTAACTTTTTTTTTTTTTTTTACACTTGAATAGTCCCCATAGGGGACTATTCATAGCAATACCTTGATTGCTAATACTGATCTATGTATAGGACATAGAACAGATCAGTATTATCGGCGATCTTCTGGTCTGCTCGATCTCAGACCAGAGCAGAAGACGCCGGTAGCCGGACAGAGGCAGGTGAGTGGACCTCCGTGCGGCGTTCTGAATGATCGGATCCCGCAGCAGTGCTGCGGGCGATCAGATCATTCATTGAAATCTGTATTGATCCTGGCATCTGAGGGGTTAATGGCGGACACCCGCGATCCATTGCCGACGGGTCCCTGGCTGCGATCAGCAGCCAGGATCAGCCGCGCATGACACGGGCATCACTCCGATGCCCGCGGTTATGTACAGGACGTAAATGTACGTCCTGGTGTGTTAAGTGCCACTGCACCGGGACGTACATTTACGTCCTGCGTCCTTAAGGGGTTAAAAGCCCTGCAAATTTTGTCTTCCCTGTTGAAGTTAATTGGGGAGTAATAGTAAGGGTAGAGCATTTCCCGTACGCTGTACAGTAGCCCAGTGTTGGGATGGGGTGGAGTGATGCCATCTTAGGACATTTTACCGATGTGACATTTTTAATAACTTTAAATTTTTTATTTTTATTTAGGTTCTTACAAACAATGCTGCTAGTAGTACAATTTCTGCTTTGTCCCCTGGAGGAGCGTTAATGCTGGGAGGGACCCAGCAAGCCATAAACCGTGAGTTCTGATCCCTTCCCCGGTGCTCTATGATTTACAGGTTATGTATATAGAATAAAATGAAGGCAAAACTATAACTCCCAGCATGCCCGGACAGCCAAAGGCTTTGTACAGGAGCCCCATAGCTTCACACTATGACCTTATTAGGCTACAGGTCAGGCCTAGGACAAAGTCAAATTGCAGAATCTAAAGCAGTGTTTCCCAACCAGGGTGCCTCCAGCTGTTGAAAAACTACAACTCCCAGCATGCCCGGACAGCCTTTGGCTGTCCGGGCATGCTGGGAGTTGTAGTTTTGCAACAGATGGAGGCACACAGGCTGGTAAACACTGCCATCAATGTCAAGTCCTGAAAATAATCCTTTAGGATTATTTTTTTTTGCTTATATAGTGCATCATAGACAATTATTAAAGAATAATGTAGAGGTTCTTGTGTATGCCCTGTGCTTACCTGTTTTAGCCGATTTGGCAGGCATGGGGTTTTTCGGCCATACTGATTCCAGCTCCATCATTGATTTTCTAATGCTGCCTACGTTTCCCATGAATCCTCTAGGAGAACACACACGGTCTCTATGAAGGGTTGAATTTATTGCGTGTGCTGAATAAAGTGTCTGTCTCTTTTTAGAGATGGTGCCAAATGATATCCAGTCTGAGCTGAAGCACTTGTATGTGGCGGTGGGGGAGCTTCTGCGTCATTTCTGGTCCTGCTTCCCTGTCAATAGTCCCTTTTTAGAAGAAAAGGTAAGTGTCCCTGTGGATAATACATGTCAGACCTCCATTTACTTGAGAGAGTCCAGATTGTCTTATTCTACAGCTGCACTTGGGAGGAGAAGCTGCTGTATGCAAAATAACTGGTGCTGCTGTATGGCAAAGTCACAAAGCCCCTCCCCTATGTCATTTTCTGCTTAATGTCAGGCACAATAAGTAACAACACCCCTCCCCTATGTCCTTTTCAGCAGAAGTAGAGGCACAGTAGGTCACAACGCTGGATGATAGGTGCAGTAAGTCACAAAGCTCCTCCCATATGTCTATCATCTGGGGGACAGGTGCAGTAAGTCACAAAGCTCCTCCCATATGTCTATCATCTGGGGGACAGGTGCAGTAAGTCACAAAGCTCCTCCCATATGTCTCTTTCATCTGGGGGGAAGGTGCAGTAAGTCACAAAGCCCCCTCCCATATGTCTCTTTCAGCTGGGGGGAAGGTGCAGTAAGTCACAAAGCTCCTCCCATATGTCTCTCTCAGCTGGGGGACATGTGCAGTAAGTCACAAAGCTCCTCCCCTATGTCTCTTTCAGCTAGGGACAGGTGCGGTAAGTCACAAAGCTCCTCCCATATGGCTATCATCTGGGGGGAAGGTGCAGTAAGTCACAAGGCTCCTCCCCTATGTCTCTTTCAGCTGGGGGACCGGAGCAGGAAGTCACAAAGCTCCTCCCCTATGTCTCTTTCAGCTGGGGGCCCGGAGCAGGAAGTCACAAAGCTCCTCCCCTATGTCTCTTTCAGCTGGGGGACCGGAGCAGGAAGTCACAAAGCTCCTCCCCTATGTCTCTTTCAGCTGGGGGCCCGGAGCAGGAAGTCACAAAGCTCCTCCCCTATGTCTCTTTCAGCTGGGGGACCGGAGCAGGAAGTCACAAAGCTCCTCCTATTTGTCATTTCCAGATGGGTTACAGGTGCAGTAAGTCACAAAACCCCTCCTCTGTCCTTTTTAACTGGATGACAGGTGCATAATGCAGGGTCTGTGACATTGGTTCTGGGAGCTCTTAAAGGGGTACTCCGCTGCTCAGCGTTTTGAACAAAATGTTCCGAATGCTTAGAAACGGTGCTGGGAGCTCGTGATGTCATAGCTCTGCCCCTCATTACATCACACCCCACCCCCTCAATGCTAGTCTATGGGAAGGGGCGTGGCGGCTGTCACGCCCCCTCCCATAGACTTGCATTGAGGGGTTAGGGAGTGACATCATGAGGGGGCTGGACTATGACGCCATGGGCTCCCGGTGCCGGCTCTAAGCATTCGGAACATTTCTTTCGAAATGCTGAGCAGCAGAGTACCCCTTTTAATGCCCTGTTGTTTAACCCATTATTTACACCATGGACTTACCATATTTTGGGTGCACCAATGAGAGCGTCGTTCGATTTTCTGTCATCTTGGTTACCGTGTTGTTTCTTTTTCAGCTTATAAAGATGAGAAGTAATTTGGAGAGGTTCCAGGTTACTAAGCTGTGTCCATTCCAGGAGAAGGTGAAGAAGCTGTACCTTAGCACAAACGTAAGTCATGTTTGTAATTCTCCATTTCTAAACAGAAAACCGCGCTGTCCCCTTTAAATCTGTGAGGAGCAAAAGACTCCGATGGAATGGATTATTGCTTAGTGTACGGACAGTTTAAAGGGCAACAATGTATCCAGCTTAGATCATTCACAGTGTTACTAAAAACGTATCAGTAATGTATGTGCACCGTGACCTCACCAGCAGAATAGTGAGTACAGCTCTGGAGTATAATACAGGATATAATTCGGGATCAGTACAGGATAAGTAATGTAATGTATGTACACAGTGACCTCACCAGCAGAATAGTGAGTACAGCTCTGGAGTATAATACAGGATATAACTCAGGATCAGTACAGGATCAGTAATGTAATGTATGTGCACCATGACCTCACCAGCAGAATAGTGAGTACAGCTCTGGAGTATAATACAGGATATAATTCGGGATCAGTACAGGATAAGTAATGTAATGTATGTACACAGTGACCTCACCAGCAGAATAGTGAGTACAGCTCTGGAGTATAATACAGGATATAACTCAGGATCAGTACAGGATAAGGAATGTAATGTATGTACACAGTGACCTCACCAGCAGAATAGTGAGTACAGCTCTGGAGTATAATACAGGATATAACTCAGGATCAGTACAGGATAAGTAATGTAATGTATGTACACAGTGACCTCACCAGCAGAATAGTGAGTACAGCTCTGGAGTATAATACAGGATATAACTCAGGATCAGTACAGGATAAGTAATGTAATGTATGTACACAGTGACCTCACCAGCAGAATAGTGAGTACAGCTCTGGAGTATAATACAGGATATAACTCAGGATCAGTACAGGATAAGGAATGTAATGTATGTACACAGTGACCTCACCAGCAGAATAGTGAGTACAGCTCTGGAGTATAATACAGGATATAATTCGGGATCAGTAATGTATGTACAGTCGCAGTGCTTGTTGCTCAGATCTACAATGTTACCCGTGTTTCTTCTTGCAGATCACGAGTCACTTAGAAGAAATGCTTCAGACGGCGTACAACAAGTTTCAGATGTGGCAGTCCCGCCGGATGTTAAAGAAGACATGAGGTTTTCTCTCCTGGACTTCAAAATTGAAGAAAAACAAAAAAAAAAATACACAACTCGCTAATGGCGACAGGCAAAAGCCCATGTATGAAAAAAAACAACGAACATATAAAAACCTAACACCCGGCATATGTGGGGCGCGGCGGGGTCAGAAGACTCGCACAATCCTTGGCGCCAAACAGCAGGAGAATTGACGCCAAAGTTCTCTATCCAAACGGCTGAAAAACAAGGGGAGAGGACGTCACATGATCCTGTTCTGTGCGACTGCTCGTGAAGACGCGCTCCGGATCCCCTCCATAAGATGCTGCTGTGGAAATATGAAAAACTTTTTTTTTTTATTTTTTTTTATTCTTACCCTCAAATCGATACAATTCTGGCTACTTTGTATCCCCTATTAAACCTTTATACGGCACAGGGTACAGGATACGTTTTTTCGGTCTTATAGATAGGTTTATGTTCACGTTTGTTACCTGTTAATAGTTTTGAAAGAAAAGAAAAAAAAAAGTGAAAAAAATAGTACATTTTTATTTTTTTTTTATTTTTTTTTTTATACTTAAATTTTTTTTTTCTTTTCAGGAACTGATTTCACAGCCCAAAGACAAGAGGATTATTTGCACTGCCGGATTGGCGTCTCGTCTTATTATTGCCCGCAATTACGCCAGTTCTGTATGCAAATTACTGTATATATTTACCGTTCTTATCATGGGAGAGAAAAAAAAAATCAATAAAAATCCGTTCCCGATTTTTTATTTTTTTTTCTCTCGCACTATTCCTGGGAGATTCGGGAGGCCGCGCCCTCTCCTCATGACTGTTACGGTACAGTCGGCGACTTGATAATCATTGGCCACTAGGGGGAACGTGACCGAAGTCGGCAGAAGCCGAGCCTGTGCCATAGACGTTCATTTCACTACTTTCGGAATTCGCTCATCCTCGGGACGACGCGTCGGGTTATGGGAGAAGTTTTTTTTTTTTATTTTATTTTTTTTTAAATACTAAGCAGTTTCTATGTAGTTCTCTCCTCTCTGGCAACTCTAATATATCTATGCAGATGGGACGATGACATGGGAGGTCGAAACTTGTTGGTGTGTGTGTTTTTTATTTTTTTATTAGGATTTTTTTTTTATTTATTTTTTTTTTTTTTAGTTTTCACTTTCCTCCCCGGTATTAGACCTATGTTTCCCAACTAGGGTGCCTCCAGCTGTTGGAAAACTACAACTCCCAGCATTCCTGGACAGCCTAAGGCTTTTGTTCAGGGGCCCCATAGCTTCACCCTAGGATCTTTTTGGTCTTCCGGCTAGGTCTAGGAGCAGTGTTTCCCAACCGGGGTGCCTCCAGCTGTTGCAAAACAACAACTCCCAGCATGGCCAGACAGCCGAAGGCTGTCTGGCCATGCTGGGAGTTGTTGTTTTGCAACAGCTGGAGGCACCCTGGTTGAGAAACCCATCATAAGTAGAGATGAGCGAATTTACAGTAAATTTGATTCGTCACGAACTTCTCGGCTCGGCAGTTGATGACTTATCCTGCATAAATTAGTTCAGCTTTCAGGTGCTCCGGTGGGCTGGAAAAGATGGATACAGTCCTAGGAAAGAGTCTCCTAGGACTGTATCCACCTTTTCCAACCCACGGGAGCATCGGAAAGCTGAACTAATTTATGCAGGATAAGTCATCAACTGCCGAGCCGAGAAGTTTGTGATGAATCGAATTTACTGTAAATTCGCTCATCTCTAATTTTAAGACCAACTATGATGATGACTATTACATTTTTTTTTTTGTTTTATTATTATTGTGGGTGCGTATGATAGTTTTGAGCCAGGATCTGTCACTTGAAGTATTGCAAATGAATTACTTGTTATGCAGCCAACATTTTATTTTTTTTTGGTGTTTTTGTTTTTTTATATATAAAATAAAAAATTCCTAATAATCCCTGTTGTGGACATTTTGCTTAAAAAAGCGTAACAGAACCCCAAAACTGTGTTGCTGATTTTGTCATCACCTGACAGATCGCGCTAAGAAAAAAATAAAATAAATTATGTATGTTACTCACTAGGTAACGTCTGTATTCGTCTCACAAATTCCTTAGTTCTGCTGCTTACTCATTCTGACATCCGCTGCTCAGGGTGGCGTTGTCAGAGGCAAGCACTGAGCCCGCCATCATTCACTTCCTCCCTGAGTCTGCTGTGCTGTGTTTCTTCTTCCACTGCAGGCTATCCCGTTTCTCTCTGTTTTCATGCAGCTGCCTGATAGGACAGGAGTGAGCACAGAGTATTGCCACAGGGACACTTCAAAAGTTTTGATCTATTGGGGGTCGCCAATGATCTGCAGAACGAGCCAGAAGAAGTGCACGGTTACAGGGGTACTCCGGTGGAAAACATTTTTTATTTTTTTTAAATCAACTGGTGCCAGAAAGTTAAACAGATTTGGAAATTACTTCTATTAAAAAATCTTTACCCTTCCAGTACTTTTTAGCAGCTGTATGCTACAAAGGAAATTCTTTTCTTTTTGAATTTCTTTGTCTTGTCCACAGTGCTCTCTGCTGACACCTGATGCCCTTATCAGGAACTGTCCATAGCAGGAGAAAATCCCCATAGCAAACCTATGCTGCTCTGGACAGTTCCTGACATGGACAGAGGTGTCAGCAGAGAGGACTGTGGACAAGACAAAAAAGAAATTCAAAAAGAAAAGAATTTCCTCTGTAGCATACAGCTGCTAATATGTACTGAAAGGATTGAGATTTTTTAAAGAGAAGTAATTTACAAATCTGTTTAACCTTCTGGCACCAGTTCATTAAAAAAAAAAAATAATTTCGACCGGAGTATATGCACGCCAGACCCACTTTTTTTGGGGGGGCTTATTTTTTTAATTAAATTATTTTTAAAAAAAAATCTACTCTTTGGCATTTTTTGGGTCCATGGCAGTTTTCAGAATTCGCAGCCTGCTTAGACTGTCGCGCTTTTTTTCAAGAAAAAGGGGAATGTGATTTTAAAGGGGTACTCCGGTGAAAACCTTTTTTTCTTTTAAGTCAACTGGTGGCAGAAAGTTAAACATATTTGTAAATTCTATTAAAAAAATCTTAATCCTTCCTGTACTTATTAGCTGCTGAATACTACAGAGGAAATTCTTTTCTTTTTGGAATGCTCTCTGATGACATCGCAGATCTCTCTGCTGACGTTATTATAATAACGCTTTATTTATTGTTGTCCTTAGTGGGATTTGAACCCAAGTCCCCAGCACTGCAAGGCAGCAGTGCTAACCACTGAGCCACCATGCTGCCCTTAGCATACATCTGCTATGCACGGTTGCTAAAATGGACAGAGATGTCAGCAGAGAGCACTGTGCTCGTGATGTCATCAGTGTTCCAAAAAGAAAGGAATTTCCTCTGTAGCATTCAGCAGCTAATAAGTACTGGAAGGATTAAGATTTTTTTAAATAGAAGTAATTTACAAATATGTTTAACTTTCTGCCACCAGTTGATTTAAAAGAAAAAAGGTTTTCACCGGAGTACCCCTTTAACAAAGGTGTGTGTCCCGCCCCCAATTTTTCTATAGAAATCCTTGTCACATGATGAATGAATCACATGACTTTTAATGAGGAAAAACATCGGGGAGACAACTCCCTATAGTAATACACAATAATAAAGAAAAAAAATGCAACTAAAAAAAAAGCGGGGTAGTTTTTGTGGTGTTCTTTTGTCACAAAAACACAAGAAATACGTTGTGTGGAAACTCCTGCCTAAAGGGGTTGTCCAGGATTAGAAAAACACAGCAGCTTTGCTCCATAAACAGCACCACTCTTGTCCTCAGGTTGTGTGTGGTATTGCACCCCAGTTCCATTAAAGTAAATTAATCCAAATTGTAAAACCGCACACAACCTAAGGACAGGGGTCAGGCTTTGTCTATTCCTGGATATCCCTATTAACCCCCCCCCTAGAGGACACAGGGTGTAACTGTACGCCGTTGCTACCTGATACTTAGCCCACCAGGGTGTATATTTACACCCTGCAGCATGTATGAACTATAAAATGATTGCAGGAGCTACACTCCATAGACTAGGGCAGTGTTTCCCAACCAGTGTGCCTCCAGCTGTGGCAAAACTCCAACTCCCAGCATGCCCGGACAGCCAAAGGCTGTCCGGGCATGCTGGGAGTTGTAGTTTTGCCACAGCTGGAGGCACACTGGTTGGGAAACGATGGACTAGGGGACCCATCGCAAATGGCAGACATCAGTGATCTAGCTAATGTCCACCATTAACCCTCTGGATGCCAAGATCAATACTAAGACTGCATCTAAAGCATTAAAGGGGTATCCACTGCCCCAGCGTTCAGAACATTGTGTTCCGGACGCTTGGAGCCGGGGGGTCGTAATGTCACGGCGACGCCCCCTCCTATAGATTTGCATTGAGGGGGTGTGGTGGGACATCACTAAGGGGGCGTGGCCATGACATCACGCAGCCCGCACCCAGCATTCTAAACGGACAACGGTTGCTGCACAGAGATCGCGGGGGTCCCATTTGTGGGAAACCCGCGATCAGACATCTTATCCCCTATCCTTATGAATAGGGGAGAAGAGGTCTAGGGGCGGAGAAACCCTTTAAGGGGGCTTTGTGGGATTTATCAGACCCCCTGCAACACGATTGCAGGGGTCTGATGAGTGAAAATGGCGTCAGAGGTGTCTCTAATGAAGTGCATTTGTATGGTCCACCATTTGGCTGTACAAGTGGATCGCCGATCACAGCACTAAAAAGTAATCAACTGATTGCTATAAATCTGTTATAGGGCGAGGAGGAAAAAAACACAAAAAACGCCAAATACAAAGGGGGAGATTTATCAAAATCTGTGCAGAGGAAAGTTGCCCATAGCAACCAATCGGATCGCTTCTGACAATTTTTTTTTTTTAAAGGCCTCTGAAAAAGGAAAGAAGCGATCTGATTGGTTGCTATGGGCAACTGCACCACTTTTCCCTCTACACAGGTTTTGATAAATCTCCCCCATTGTGTGTTCATATAGGTGTTTTTTTTATTGTTTTCTTTTTTTTTTATTTATCCCCTACAGTTTTCTAATTACAAGTCACGTGATTGTTTCATCATGTGACTTAAAGGGGTATTCCAGGAAAAAAAAATGTTTTTATATATCAACTGGCTCCAGAAAGTTAAACAGATTTGTAATTTGCTTCTATTAAAAAATCTTAATCCTTTCAGTACTTATGAGCTTCTGAAGTTAAGGTTGTTCTTTTCTGTCTAAGTGCTCTCTGATGACACGTCTCGGGAACCGCCCAGTTTAGAAGAGGTTTGCTATGGGGATTTGCTTCTAAATTGGGCGGTTCCTGAGACAGCTGTCATCAGAGAGGACTTAGACAGAAAAGAACAACCTTAACTTCAGAAGCTCATAAGTAGTGAAAGGATTAAGATTTTTTAATAGAAGTAATTTACAAATCTGCTTAACTTTCCGGAGACAGTTGATATATATATATATATATATATATATATATATATATATATATATAATAAAAGTTTATTCCTGGATAACCCCTTTAAGGATGTCTATTGAAAAATTGGGGGTGAAAACCTCCATAATTAAAAGAGTACTCCCCTTTTTTTTTTTAAATCAACTGGTGCCAGAAAGTTAAACAGATTCGTAAATGACTTCTATTAAAAATGTTAATCCTTCCAGTACTTATAAGCTGTTATATGCGCCAGAGGAAGTCCTTTTCTTTTTGAATTTCCTTTCTAGTCTGACCACAGTGCTCTCTGCTGCCACCTCTGTCCATTTCAGGATCATCCCGGAGCAGGATAGGTTTGTTATGGGGATTTGCTTGTATGGACAGTTCCTAAAATGGACAGAGTTGTCAGCAGAGAGCACTGTGAACAGACAGAAGGAAATTCAAAGAGAAAAGAACTTCCTCTGGAACATACAGCTGCTGGTAAGTACTGGAAGGATTAAGATTTTTTAAATTTACAAATCTGTTTAACTTTCTGGCACCAGTTGATTTTAAAAAAAAAATGTTTTCCAGGGGAGTACCCCTTTAATACCTCTATACATATGCAGTCTTTTTCCAACATATACTCCAAGAGGTGGAGAGATATCTAGCTGTTGCAACACAACTCCCAACATGCACTGATTTAATTATGGGGGCATTAAATCAGTTTTTCCCAACCAGTGTGCCTCCAGCTGTTGCAAAACTTCAACTCCCAGCATGTCCCGACAGCTGCAGACTCTCCAGCTGTTGCTGAACTGCAACTCTCAGCATGCCCTGGCAGCCCTGGGTTCTCCAGCTGTTGCAAAACAACAACTCCTATAGAGACCTGAGTCATATAAGACATATAAATGGATTTTAGTTATCAAACACTAGTACAGTGGTCTCCAACCTGCGGACCTCCAGATGTTGCAAAACTACAACTCCCAGCATGCCCGGACAGCTAACGGCTGTCCGGGCATGCTGGGAGTTGTAGTTTTGCAACATCTGGAGGTCCGCAGGTTGGAGACCACTGCACTAGTGTTTCCCAAACAAAGCTGTTGCAAAACTACAACTCCCAGCATGTCCCGACAGCTACAGACTCTCCAGCTGTTGCTAAACTACAACTCTCAGCATGCCCTGGCAGCCCTGGGTTCTCCAGCTGTTGCAAAACAACAACAACACCTATGGTGGCCTGACAGTCATATAAGACAAATCAAAGGGATTTTACTTATCAAACACCAGTGTTTCCCAACCAAGGTGCCTCCAGCTGTTGCAAAACTACAACTCTCAGCATGCCAAGATAGCCTTGGGTTCTCCAGCTGTTGCAAAACAACAACTCCTATAGTGACCTGACAGTCATTTAAGACATATAAATGGATTTTAGTTATCAAACACTAGTACAATGGTCTCCAACTTGCGGACCTCCAGATGTTGCAAAACTACAACTCCCAGCATGCCCGGACAGCCAACGGCTGTCTGGGCATGCTGGGAGTTGTAGTTTTGCAACATCTGGAGGTCCGCAGGTTTGAGACCACTGCACTAGTGTTTTCCAAACAAGGTGCATCCAGCTGTTGCAAAACTACAACTTCCAGCATGCCTGTCCTGGCATGCTGGGAGTTGTAGTTTTACAACAGCTGGAGGCACCCTGGTTGGGAAACACTGTCATGCACATGAATAGTTAATAAAGGGGGTTACAAAGAGTGTCCCTGGCTCCAGAGGACCTGCCCTTGCCCTGTCCTGCATTATACAGACATGTACAGGGGCGCTGTGTAATGCTCCATCTCCCCTGTGGTGGCGCTGTCGGGAAACTGAACACTTACAACTGATAGTAAATCATTGCTTGGGGGAAATGAGGAGACTTTGTGATCAGACAAGTGAAGACTGTGAGTAAGGGAGACATTTAGTGAGTACGCACTCCACCCTCCTGAGTGTAAGTGCTGTCTGACTAATGAGAGGCATGTGACACAGCAGTGAGACCTGCACACTGACTCGCCCCCTCAGCTGTGAACACTCAGCCAATCACAAGCCTCAGCACAGCAGAACAACCAATCAGCACAGCGGCCGCTGCCAGGAACAACCAATCAGCATCTCTGCCTCCTCCTCCTCAAACCAACTCAGAAGATTCTAACTCCACAAACACTTCACATCCAGGAAGAAGAAGCTTCAGAGTCACCGGGAGGAGGAGGAGGATTGTGCGGAGGACTGTGCGGAGGACTGTGCGGAGGACTGAGACCCAAATAGTGAGAGCGGGTAAAAGACAACAAGGTATATAGTATATAGTGTATATATGTAATAGTGAGAGCGGGTAATGTCAGCAGGGTATATATAGTATATATGTAATAGTGAGAGCGGGTAATGTCAGCAGGGTATATATAGTATATAGTGTATATATGTCATAGTGAGAGCGGGTAATGTCAGCAGGGTATATATAGTATATAGTGTATATATGTCATAGTGAGAGCGGGTAATGTCAGCAGGGTATATATAGTATATAGTGTATATATGTCATAGTGAGAGCGGGTAATGTCAGCAGGGTATATATAGTATATAGTGTATATATGTCATAGTGAGAGCGGGTAATGTCAGCAGGGTATATATAGTATATAGTGTATATATGTCATAGTGAGAGCGGGTAATGTCAGCAGGGTATATATAGTATATAGTGTATATATGTCATAGTGAGAGCGGGTAATGTCAGCAGGGTATATATAGTATATAGTGTATATATGTCATAGTGAGAGCGGGTAATGTCAGCAGGGTATATATAGTAAATAGTGTATATATGTCATAGTGAGAGCGGGTAATGTCAGCAGGGTATATATAGTATATAGTGTATATATGTCATAGTGAGAGCGGGTAATGTCAGCAGGGTATATATAGTATATAGTGTATATATGTCATAGTGAGAGCGGGTAATGTCAGCAGGGTATATATAGTATATAGTGTATATATGTCATAGTGAGAGCGGGTAATGTCAGCAGGGTATATATAGTATATAGTGTATATATGTCATAGTGAGAGCGGGTAATGTCAGCAGGGTATATATAGTGTATAGTGTATATATGTAATGGTGAGAGCGGGTAATGTCAGCAGGGTATATATAGTGTATAGTGTATATATGTAATGGTGAGAGCGGGTAATGTCAGCAGGGTATATATAGTATATAGTGTATATATGTCATAGTGAGAGCGGGTAATGTCAGCAGGGTATATATAGTATATAGTGTATATATATGTAATAGTGAGAGCGGGTAATGTCAGCAGGGTATATATAGTGTATAGTGTATATATGTCATAGTGAGAGCGGGTAATGTCAGCAGGGTATATATAGTATATAGTGTATATATGTATAATAGTGAGAGCGGGTAATGTCAGCAGGGTATATATAGTATATAGTGTATATATGTATAATAATGAGAGCGGGTAATGTCAGCAGGGTGTATATAGTATATAGTGTATATATGTAATAGTGAGAGCGGGTAAAAGACAACAAGATATATAGTATATAGTGTATATATGTCATAGTGAGAGCGGGTAATGTCAGCAGGGTATATATAGTATATAGTGTATATATGTAATAGTGAGAGCGGGTAATGTCAGCAGGGTATATAGTATATAGTGTATATATGTCATAGTGAGAGCGGGTAATGTCAGCAGGGTATATATAGTATATAGTGTATATATGTATAATAGTGAGAGCGGGTAATGTCAGCAGGGTATATATAGTATATAGTGTATATATGTCATAGTGAGAGCGGGTAATGTCAGCAGGGTATATATAGTATATAGTGTATATATGTCATAGTGAGAGCGGGTAATGTCAGCAGGGTATATATAGTATATAGTGTATATATGTCACAGTGAGAGCGGGTAATGTCAGCAGGGTATATATAGTATATAGTGTATATATGTCATAGTGAGAGCGGGTAATGTCAGCAGGGTATATATAGTATATAGTATATATGTCATAGTGAGAGCGGGTAATGTCAGCAGGGTATATATAGTATATAGTGTATATATGTCATAGTGAGAGCGGGTAATGTCAGCAGGGTATATATAGTATATAGTGTATATATGTCATAGTGAGAGTGGGTAATGTCAGCAGGGTATATATAGTATATAGTGTATATATGTAATAGTGAGAGCGGGTAATGTCAGCAGGGTGTATATAGTATATAGTGTATATATGTCATAGTGAGAGCGGGTAATGTCAGCAGGGTATATATAGTATATAGTGTATATATGTCATAGTGAGAGCGGGTAATGTCAGCAGGGTATATATAGTATATAGTGTATATATGTCATAGTGAGAGCGGGTAATGTCAGCAGGGTATATATAGTATATAGTGTATATATGTCATAGTGAGAGCGGGTAATGTCAGCAGGGTATATATAGTATATAGTGTATATATGTCATAGTGAGAGCGGGTAATGTCAGCAGGGTATATATAGTATATAGTGTATATATGTCATAGTGAGAGCGGGTAATGTCAGCAGGGTATATATAGTATATAGTGTATATATGTCATAGTGAGAGCGGGTAATGTCAGCAGGGTGTATATAGTATATAGTGTATATATGTCATAGTGAGAGCGGGTAATGTCAGCAGGGTATATATAGTATATAGTGTATATATGTCATAGTGAGAGCGGGTAATGTCAGCAGGGTATATATAGTATATAGTGTATATATGTAATGGTGAGAGCGGGTAATGTCAGCAGGGTATATATGGTATATAGTGTATATATGTCATAGTGAGAGCGGGTAATGTCAGCAGGGTATATATAGTATATAGTGTATATATGTCATAGTGAGAGCGGGTAATGTCAGCAGGGTATATATGGTATATATCTGTAATAGTCACGTTGTGGGTGTATATATAGTATATATCTATAATAGTCACATTGTGTATAGTGTGTGTGTGTGTGTGTATATATATAGATATGTGTGTGTGTGTGTGTATATATAGATATGTGTGTGTGTGTGTGTGTGTATATATATATATATTCGGTGCTCCTTTTGAGGAACCAGCACCAATCACTGAGTCCGGATTAAATGCAGGTGAAGATTCTTTATTGCATTAGAGTCTGGGACGCGACGTTTCGGTGAACAAGCCTTTATCCAGCGAGCACTGTTATATATCCAGCCTGGCAAGCTGGGGGATTCCTGCACCTCACTGATGGCTTCCTGTGCCGAAACCCTTCATATATATATATATATATATATATATATATATATATATATATATATATATATATATAATCTGTAATACATTGTATATAGTATATATCTTTAATAGACAGCAGCAGGACGCCCCATACATTGTATATATCTGTAATGGTCACATTGTGATACATTGTACAGATCTGTAATGGTCACATTGTGATACATTGTATAGATCTGTAATGGTCACATTGTGATACATTGTACAGATCTGTAATGGTCACATTGTGATACATTGGATAGATCTGTAATGGTCACACTGTGATACATTGGATAGATCTGTAATGGTCACATTGTGATACATTGTACAGATCTGTAATGGTCACATTGTGATACATTGTACAGATCTGTAATGGTCACATTGTGATACATTGGATAGATCTGTAATGGTCACATTGTGATACATTGTACAGATCTGTAATGGTCACATTGTGATACATTGGATAGATCTGTAATGGTCACACTGTGATACATTGGATAGATCTGTAATGGTCACATTGTGATACATTGTACAGATCTGTAATGGTCACATTGTGATACATTGTACAGATCTGTAATGGTCACATTGTGATACATTGGATAGATCTGTAATGGTCACATTGTGATACATTGTACAGATCTGTAATGGTCACATTGTGATACATTGTACAGATCTGTAATGGTCACATTGTGATACATTGGATAGATCTGTAATGGTCACATTGTGATACATTGGATAGATCTGTAATGGTCACATTGTGATACATTGGATAGATCTGTAATGGTCACATTGTGATACATTGTACAGATCTGTAATGGTCACATTGTGATACATTGGATAGATCTGTAATGGTCACACTGTGATACATTGGATAGATCTGTAATGGTCACATTGTGATACATTGGATAGATCTGTAATGGTCACATTGTGATACATTGGATAGATCTGTAATGGTCACATTGTGATACATTGGATAGATCTGTAATGGTCACATTGTGATACATTGTACACATCTGTAATGGTCACATTGGTTAACCCTGTCTTGCCCAGTTGCAGTTTTGAACAGTTGATCAGTTTTATAATCATCTGATACCGACAATCTTCGCAGCCCGAGAGTAAAACAAGCGAGTGTATCGGACTTCCGGTGCGTTTTCTGATCGCGTTACTCTCCCGCTGGGGAGATTGCCCGGGATTGTTAAACATCCTGCCCCCAGACCAACCTCATGGTAAAGTATGATTTAACTGTCCGGCAGGCAGGTGCAGAGAATAGTTAGCGCCTTGGGCAGGGAGAGGGGAGGGGGTGGCTGGGCAACGTAGAAAAAGGTGAAGGGGGAGAGAAGACATCGGTGCGGGGGCAGGGAGAGGGCATGGCATTGCTGGGGCTTCAGCAGACTAGAAAAGCTGAGTAGCACAATATACTTCAATATGGCTGCTTTAGGCTGTATTCACTCGATGACATTGTACATACTGTACTGAAAGTGGCGCACTCGGCGGGATGTCCCGGATACGTCTTAGAAATGTGAAGTACCATCAAGTGGTAACATTGTGCCTGGTTTCATATATTGTGCAACTTTCTCAAATAGTTTCAAAATTCTGTGTTGCGAAACTACAACTCCCAGCATGCCCTGACAGCCTGCTTCTGTCAGGGCATGCTGGGAGTTGTAGTTTTGCAAGGGCCAGAGAGCCGCAGGTACATGGATACATTGTAGCGTATTGTATGTGACCATTGAATGATTGACAGCTTTGCGCCCCATGGAGATATTGATCTTTTTTTTTAACCCCTTCTGCGCCAAGGCCTACTCCCATCATCCTTCTCGCCGACCGATCTTGTAATAATTCACGTGTAGGTTATAAACGGTTAATAATTCAGCGCAGGGAACAGGGCAGAACACACAGATCTCTACTCATCTTCACCCCCCATTCATGGTCCGCAGCTGCCCGGAAAGAGGAATCTCATGACTTGCATTAACCATTTCATCTCCTGGCAGGGATTCAATAACCCCCTATGGTCAGGGCAGGGGGGGGGAGGTGGAGGGGCACCTAGTGTGTAACACATTCTAATCAGTATAAAAAAAAAATATATATATATATTTTTAAAAGAAAATATATTCTGAGATATATCATAAATTTGACATCAAATTTGAAATAAAAATTCGATTTTTTTTGAAAATGTCATAAATTTGTAACACATTCTAATAATCCAGTATTCTACACAAAAAAAAAATATAATATTCTGAGATGTCATGAATTTTACATCAAATTTGAAATAAAAATTCGAATTTTTAAAAATTTCCTAAATTTGTCCAATAGTTCAAACTACTTGATATATCAATTTCATAATTTCAAAATGGGAAAAATGTGTAAATTTGGGCAATAATCTAAACTATTTGATAACCCGCCAACGAATCACCGATTTTATGGTAAGACGTTTTATGTAACTACGGGACTGAATAGGAGATGAGATCAGCGGCGCCACCCCCTGTCCCATCATTGCTGTAATGACCTTGAGGGGAGGACGAGGCTCCCGAAATATGATCAATACTGGGCAGGAAATGGCCAGAAACATAAGTCGTACTGTAAGATCACTGCACATCCCACGTCTCCAGAGACCCCATGATGTGACAGCGAACAGGAGGAGGGAGGAAAAGAGCTGCAGCGCACAGTATTATAGAAGTTATATTCTTGTATATAGGAGCAGTATTATAGTAGTTATATTCTTGTATATAGGAGCAGTATTATAGTAGTTATATTCTTGTGTATAGGAGTAGTATTATAGTAGTTATATTCTTGTATATAGGAGCAGTATTATAGTAGTTCTATTCTTGTATATAGGAGCAGTATTATAGTAGTTATATTCTTGTATATAGGAGCAGTATTATAGTAGTTATATTCTTGTATATAGGAGCAGTATTATAGTAGTTATATTCTTGTATATAGGAGCAGTATTATAGTAGTTATAGTCTTGTATATAGGGGCAGTATTATAGTAGTTATATTCTTGTATATAGGAGGCAGTATTATAGTAGTTATATTCTTGTATATAGGAGGCAGTATTATAGTAGATATATTCTTGTATATAGGAGCAGTATTATAGTAGTTCTATTCTTGTATATAGGAGCAGTATTATAGTAGTTATATTCTTGTATATAGGAGTAGTATTATAGTAGTTATATTGTTGTATATAGGGGCAGTATTATAGTAGTTATATTCTTGTATATAGGAGCAGTATTATAGTAGTTATATTCTTGTATATAGGAGTAGTATTATAGTAGTTATATTCATGTATATAGGAGCAGTATTATAGTAGTTATATTCTTGTATATAGGGGCAGTATTATAGTAGTTATATTCTTGTATATAGGAGGCAGTATTATAGTAGTTATATTCTTGTATATAGGAGGCAGTATTATAGTAGATATATTCTTGTATATAGGAGCAGTATTATAGTAGTTATATTCTTGTATATAGGAGCAGTATTATAGTAGTTCTATTCTTGTATATAGGAGCAGTATTATAGTAGTTATATTCTTGTATATAGGAGTAGTATTATAGTAGTTATATTGTTGTATATAGGGGCAGTATTATAGTAGTTATATTCTTGTATATAGGAGCAGTATTATAGTAGTTATATTCTTGTATATAGGAGTAGTATTATAGTAGTTATATTCATGTATATAGGAGCAGTATTATAGTAGTTATATTCTTGTATATAGGAGCAGTATTATAGTAGTTATATTCTTGTATATAGGGGCAGTATTATAGTAGTTATATTCTTGTATATAGGAGGCAGTATTATAGTAGTTATATTCTTGTATATAGGAGGCAGTATTATAGTAGATATATTTTTGTATATAGGAGGCAGTATTATAGTGGTTATATTCTTGTATATAGGAGGCAGTATTATAGTGGTTATATTCTTGTATATAGGAGCAGTATTATAGTGGTTATATTCTTGTATATAGGAGCAGTATTATAGTAGATATATTCTTGTATATAGTGTCAGTATTATAGTAGTTATATTCTTGTATATAGGGGCAGTATTATAGTAGTTATATTCTTGTATATAGGGGCAGTATTATAGTAGTTATATTCTTGTATATAGGGGCAGTATTATAGTGGTTATATTGTATATAGGAGCAGTATTATAGTGGTTATATTCTTGTATATAGGAGGCAGTATTATAGTGGTTATATTCTTGTATATAGGAGGCAGTATTATAGTGGTTATATTCTTGTATATAGGAGGCAGTATTATAGTGGTTATATCCTTGTATATAGGAGGCAGTATTATAGTGGTTATATCCTTGTATATAGGAGGCAGTATTATAGTGGTTATATCCTTGTATATAGGAGGCAGTATTATAGTGGTTATATCCTTGTATATAGGAGGCAGTATTATAGTGGTTATATCCTTGTATATAGGAGGCAGTATTATAGTGGTTATATCCTTGTATATAGGAGGCAGTATTATAGTGGTTATATCCTTGTATATAGGAGGCAGTATTACAGTGGTTATATCCTTGTATATAGGAGGCAGTATTATAGTGGTTATATCCTTGTATATAGGAGGCAGTATTATAGTGGTTATATTCTTGTATATAGGAGGCAGTATTATAGTGGTTATATTCTTGTATATAGGAGGCAGTATTATAGTGGTTATATTCTTGTATATAGGAGGCAGTATTATAGTGGTTATATCCTTGTATATAGGAGGCAGTATTATAGTGGTTATATCCTTGTATATAGGAGGCAGTATTATAGTGGTTATATCCTTGTATATAGGAGGCAGTATTATAGTGGTTATATTCTTGTATATAGGAGGCAGTATTATAGTGGTTATATTCTTGTATATAGGAGGCAGTATTATAGTGGTTATATTCTTGTATATAGGAGGCAGTATTATAGTGGTTAGATCCTTGTATATAGGAGGCAGTATTATAGTGGTTATATCCATGGAGTAGGTAGGTCTATCTACGTATATGAAGAAAGAACTTTATAGTTACGTTGTGATAAATTATTCTTGGTATCTTTCACTTTCATTTAGTTTAGGCGTCCCCCCCCCCCCCCCCCCCCCCGCCCGCCTGTGGTTGAATTTCCCCTTCTTCCCCCTCTAGAGAGAAGTAATGCAGCTGGGGGCGCCTGTGGGATGTTACATAACCTGAAGTGCTTATTCTTCTCTGCGGTTCACGTCTTGTTTTTGAGATTTCTAGTCATTATTTATTTCATAATACCAGGAAATTCTGGCGCTGGTTACATTGGTGTTTTTTTTTTTTTTTTTTTTAGGTGGGGGGGGGGGGTCATCTAGCTGGGGCAGACTTCTGTCTTGTGGGACAGGGTATTGCTTTTATATACAATCCAAGGAATATCCTATACCAGTATTTCCCAACCAGAGGGCCTCCAGACGTAGCAAAACTACAACTTCCAGCATGCCTGGACAGCCGAAGGCTGTCCAGGCATGCTGGGAGTTGTAGTTTTGCAACATCTGGAGGCACCCTGGTTGGGAAACACTGTCCTATACTATCCCCTATGTTGTTGTACTATCAATCGCCCTGATTTACTAAGAGTGTTGTGTAGGTTTCTTTGTGGGTTTTAATTCCCTACAATTTATTTTCCACGGTATTTACTAAGGTTTCCTTACATTTTCCACTTTCTATATATATATATATAATATATATATATAATTTTTTTTTTTTTTTTACACATGCTCCTATCTGTAGGGTTTTCCTCAGCTGAAATCCACCACATTTTCTGTGGAAACCTTAGTAAATATGTTGGGTTTTTGTGTAAATGTCGGGAACACTCCCCTTTTCTGTGACCACTCCCCTTTTTCGGGGTTTTCACAGTAAAATGGAGAATTAGTCAGGTTTTTTTCCCCAATTCTGGCGAATTCTGGACACAGAAAGAATTTCTGGCGCAATGTGCCAGAATCTGGCGCACAACCCTACAAACCATGTCTGGTTTGCAATAGTAAATGAAGGCCAATGTGTGGTACGTGCGAATTCCTGCTAGAATAGTTAACAAACTAATATTTTTGCATACAAGGGGGACATCTAGTAGTCAGAAGCGGCACTGCAATGTAATGTATATTCTCTCATTTCAGGGAATGTGATGTGCAGTAAAGGGCGGTAGCGTCAGTCCAGCCTCCATGACTGCCCCGGTGGCCGAAGCCTTCAGCCATGTCCTGGCAGAATTTGACTCCCTGGACCCTTTGCTGTCGGCCCTGCGCTTAGATTCCAGCAGATTGAAGGTATCAGGGTTTTTATTTATTTATTTTTTTTTGGGGGGGGGGGGGGGGTGCATTAAACCTGTTATGTGCATCTTTAATGTACTGTATCTAGTGCTTTTAGTTTTTTTTTTTTTTTTTAACCATTTTAAAGATCTCTGCTTGTTGTCTGTTAAAGGACTTATTTTTTTCTCTGATCTCCATGCTTTACACTACAGCTTTGCCTTCTCACATGACCTTGCTTGTGTTTGCAGTGTACCTGTCTTGCTGTGTCCCGGAGATGGCTGGCTCTTGGAAGCTCAGGGGGCGGCCTGAACCTCATCCAGAGGGACGGCTGGAAACAGAGGCTTTTCCTTACCCACAAGGTACGTGGAGGAATTAATTGAGAAGTTTATAAGACGATGTTAAGATTACAACTCCCAGCATGCACTCCGCATACACTAACAAATGGATTTTGCAGAGGGTCGCTTGCCCGACCCTTCACTCTTTTGATATCTTGAGTTCCCGGAAAGTAAAGAGGCAACAGTACATATAGATCAGTGTTTCCTAACCCGTGTGCCTCCAGCTACTGCCAAACTGCAACTCCCAGCATGCACTCCCCATCCCCACATACACTAGCACATGTATTTAGCAGAGGGACACTTGCCCGACCCTTCACTCTTCTGATATCTAGAGTCACTGGAGAGTAAAGAGGCAACAGTACATATAGATCAGTGATTCCTAACCCGTGTGCCTCCAGCTACTGCCAAACTGCAACTCCCAGCATGCACTCCCCATTCCCGTATACACTAGCACATGTATTTTGCAGATGAAAACTTGCCCGACCCTTCTCTCCTTTGGCATCCAGAGTCAACAGAGAGTCAAGAGGCCATTGTACACATAGATCGGTATTTCCCATCCAGTGTGCCTCCAGCTGTTGCAAAACTACAACTCTCAGCATGCAGATGGACACTTGCCCGACCCTTCTCTCCTCTGGCATCCAAAGTCAACAGGCAGTGGAGAGGCCATTCTAAACATAGATCAGTGTTTCCCTACCAGTGTTCCTCCAGCTGTTGCAAAACTACAACTCCCAGCATGCCCGGACAGCCAAAGGCTGTCCGGGCATGCAGGAAGTTGTAGTTTTGCAACAGCTGGAGGCACCCTGGTTGGCAAATACTGCTTTAAAGCAATCAGCACTGTCTTATTCTCTTTGCTCTCAATATAATTTTCCTTTTGTGTTGTTATGGTTGCAGGAGGGCGCTATCTCCAGGGTCGCCTGCTGCCCCCATGATAATGACTTTGTGGTTGTTGCAACCAGGTATGGACAACGGCTATGACATCTTATGGGAGAAAAGGATTCCATTGTACAATGATACATTCTATTTGTTTTTCAATTCCTCCAGGATCTCTGCTTGCTGTGAGTGAATGGAAGCATGGCTGTTTATATCTAGTGTGCCTCCAGCTGCTGCCAAAGTCTGTCTTCGCATGCTGAGAGTTGTAGTTTTGCAACAGCTGGAGGCACCCTGGTTGGGAAGCACTGATCTAGAGGCTGAGTTATCTGTACATGCATAATACAGTTGTATCCAGTCTAGATACAATTAAAGTCAGTGTTGTCCTGATAGTTTGCTACAATGTATCAGTGTTGGTGGGATGTATCATTCTGGACCAGTGCACTCCTAATGCAGTGTCAGGACATGCTGGGAATTGTAGTTTTTCAACAGTCAGAGGATAATGGGAGTTGTAGTTCTGCAAAAACTGGAGAGTCCTTTGCTGTCAGGGCATGCTGAGAGTTGTAGGTTTGCAACAGCTGGATTGTCTGTTATTGTCAGGGCATGACAGGAGTAGTAGTTTTGCAACATTTGGAGAGCCTGCAGTGGCCAGGGCATGCTGGGATTTGTAGTTATGCAACAGTTGGAGAGCAGCAGATTAGGGAACTCTCGTCTAGACTGTAGTTTTACAGCAATAGAGTCTGATACTGCCAGAGGATGACGGGAGTTGTAGTTTTGTAACAGCTGTAGAGCCTGCAGTTGCTCTGACTTAGTAGTTTCGGTAAAGCTGGAGAGTCCTTGGCTGTCAGGGCATGCTGAGAGTTGTAGTTCTTGTGAAGCTGGAGAGTCCTTGGGTGCCAGGACATACTGAGATTTGTAGCTTCGCAACAGCTGGAGTGTCTGTTATTATCAGAGCATGATTGGGGTTGTTGTTATGTAACAGTTGAAGAGCAGCAGATTAGTACACTTTTAGCTAGACCAGTGTTTTCCAACCAGGGTGCCTCCTGCTGTTGCAAAGCTACAACTCCCAGCATGCCCGGACAGCCGTTGGCTGTCCGGGCATGCTGGGAGTTGTAGTTTTGCAACAGCTGGAGGCACCCTGGTTGGAAAAGACTGGTGTAGACTGTAGTTTTGCAACAGCAAGAGAGTTTGATAATGTCAGAGGATGATGGGAGTTGTAGTTTTACAACAGCTGGAGAGCCTGTAGTTGCCAGGGGATGTTGAGAGTTGTAGTTTTGGAAAAGCTGGAGAGTCCTTGGCTGTCAGGGTTTGCTGGGAATTGAAACAACTGGACAGTCTGTTATTGTCAGAGCATGATGAGAGTTGTAGCTTTGTAACCGTTGGAGAGACTGCAGTGGCCAGGGCATGCTGGGAGTTGTAGTTTTTTGTTTCTTTTATTTTTAAGTAAGAATGGTCCCCTTCACTGACAGCTAACGGAGATGGCAGAAATTGTAACACAAACTATGATTGAAAGTTTCAGAACTTTTTAGTATACAGTGATTCAACTTTATCCAGACAAATCTGGAAACTCCCTTCCCTGAGCGTTGTCAGGTTTCCCCTGTGAAAAAGATCCATATATTAACCACTTAAGGACCCAGGGCGGTCGTCTGGACCGATCAATCACGCGATCGTGAGGTGGCACCCATGCCAACTCACTCCTGCTGGTAAAGGAGACGCCACCTATCACCCTTTTTTTTTTTTTTTTTTTTTTTCCGGGTCATCGGAGACCCGATTGACCCGGAATCGTCGCTAATCGCTGGTCTGAATTGACCGACAATTTGCGTCGATCGCAAACATGTAGGGGGGGATCAGGGGTTTGCACGGGTTGCCTGCTGAACAAACGCCAGTGGGGTGTAAATGCTCACTGCACCCCTTATTAAATTCTGTGAGGGGTGTAGTTTCCAAAATAGGGTCACATGTGAGGGGGTCCACTGTTCTGGCACCACGGGGGGCTTTGTAAACTCACATGGCCCCTGACTTCTATTCCAACCAAATTCTATCTCCAAAAGCTCAATGGCGCTCCTTCTCTTCTGAGCATTGTAGTTCACCAGCAGAGCACTTGACCTACACATATGGGGTATTTCCATACTCAGAAGAAATGGGGTTAAACATTTTGGGAGGCTTTTTCTCCTATTACCCCTTGTGAAAATGAAAAATTTAGGGTAACACCATCATTTTAGTGAAAAAAAAATCTAATTTTTCATTTTCACGTCCAACTTTAGCAGAAATTTGTCAAACACCTGTGAGGTGTTAAGGCTCACTGTACCCCTTGTTAAATTCCTTGAGGGGTGTAGTTGCCAAAATAGAAGGCCATGTGGGTTTATTTTTGCTGTTCTGACACCAAATGTGACTCATTCTCTTCTGAGTATTGTAGTTCACCCGCAGTGCACATGACGTCCACACATGGGGAATTTCCATACCCAGGAGAGATGGGGTTACAAATTTTAGGGGGCATTTTCTCCTATAACCCCTTGTGAAAATGTAAAATTTGGGGAAATTTTAGTGAGAGAAAAAAAAAAAAAAAGACAAAACAGCAGAGAGCACTGTGGTCAGACAGAAAAGAACATCTCAACTTCAGCAGCTGATAAGTACTGGAAGGATTAAGATTGTTTAATGAAATAATTTACAAATATGATAAAAAGCAGAAAATTTGGCTGTACTTTGGACATGGTCAGCACATGAGTTATTGTAACACACGTAAATATAAATATAAATATATATATCCCTTTGGTTCATTTGCTACATTACAATAACACCAACACTGTTTCCATTCACACCCGGACACCATTCTACTGTCACATACACCACGCAATACCACAACTACGTTTATTACTCACTATTTTTTAACCATTCATTACAACAGCTATATTTACTACATATCCTTTTCCATTATCATTTAATAACACACACATTCTTCTCATTTTACTATACATTTTAATTTATTGCATCTTATCATTTTTATATAGTCCTTGAGAACCAGCCACATTTTCAGCTTTTTATCATTTTCTCCAGTGGTTAGAGGATACCATTCTAGGCTAATTTCTCGGACAATACACTGGGAGATAGAGTACCCCACCTTTTGTTATTTACAAATCTGTTTTAACTTTCTGGAGCCAGCTGAAAAAATAGTTTTTTACCGGAGTACCCCTTTAACCTGCGGCTCAGCTATTATATGGGTTATTAGGAAATACTCTCAGAGAGCTGAGGTTTCGTCACTAGGTTGTCATAAATTACTCATATGTTTTTACACCTTTGGGGGATGGGATCAGGGTTGTTGCCCCTTGTTGTAGGATAGGGAATTTCTTCCTGATATATGAAGCCTTATAGAGATTATAAATAATCCAGGTTAGTCATCCTAGAAATGGCTGATAACGGAGAACACAATGATTGGATCTGGGGTTGGGTGTCCATTTAAGGGCTCCATATATCTCATTGCTCCGCTTTTTTTTTTTAACTCCTTGTTCCCTGCAGTCAGGGGATTGTGGTCGTCTGGGAATTGAACCAGGAACGTCGTGGGAAACCAGAAAGGATCTACGTGTCTTCTGAGCACAAGGGGCGCAAGGTGACTGCCCTCTGCTGGGACTCTGCGGTACTGCGGGTGTTTGTCGGCGACCATGTTGGAAAAGTGTCCGCCATCAAGTTAAACTCTGCCAAGCAGGGAAAGGTGAGTACGGGACTGCATGAAATCTGCTTCCATACGGAGGCTCTTTTTATTTTCTCTATCTCACTATGCTTTACACCGCAGCTCTGCTTGTTAAGGTTGGCTTCTGTGCATGATGTTGGCTGTCCGGTAATGCTGGGAGTTGTAGTTTTGCAACAGCTGGAGGCTCTCTGTTTGGGAAACACTGCCCAAGAGTTACAATAAGGAATGCTACTTAAAGGGGTATTCCAGGAAAAAACTTTTTTTTTTTTTTATATCAACTGACTCCAGAAAGTTAAACAGATTTGTAAATTACTTCTAATAAAAAAATCTTAATCCTTCCAATAATCATCAGCTGCTGAAGTTGAGTTGTTGTTTTCCGTCTGGCATCATTGCTCTCTGCTGACATCTCTGCTTATCTCAGGAACTGCACAGAGTAGGATAGGTTTGCTATGGGGATTTGCTTTTAGGGTACATTCCCACACGGCGTATTTGCTGCGTATTTGCTGCTGCGTATTTTATTTTCTCTGTTGAAGTCAATGGGTAGGAAAATACGCAGCACCAAATACGCAGCAAATACGCAGCAAAATACGCTGTGTGGGAACGTACCCTTACTCTGGATAGTTCCCGAGACAGGTGTCATCAGAGAGCACTTAGATAGAAAAGAACAACTCAACTTCAGCTGCTCATAAGTACTGAAAGGATTAAGATTTTTTAATAGAGGTAATTTACAAATCTGTTTAACTTTCTAGAGTCAGTAGAGATATATATAAAAAAATAAAAATTCCTGGATAACCCCTTTAAAGCATTCTCTCTCTGATCACCATGCTTTACACTTCAGCTTTGCTTGTTTAGATTGGCTGCTATGTATAATCACAAACTCAATGTATGCAGAGAGGATTTCAATTACAGCAAGGGATACCCTAGAGTAATGCTTCCCAACCATGGTGCCTCCAGCTGTTGCAAAACTACAACTCCCAGCATGCCCGAACAGCCAACTGCTGCCCTGGCATGCTGGGAGTTGTAGTTATGCAACAGCTGGCACTCTGGATGGGAAAAACTACCCTATAGTGACAATAAGGAACGCTACTTAAAGCATTCGCTCTCTGATCACCATGCTATACACTAGATTGACTGCTCCATATAAGCGCAAGCTCAGTGCATGGAGATACCATAGAGGAGGAGGAATAATGATAAATAATAACAATAATAATAATAATAAATTAATAATCGTATAATTATTAAATTAATAATATTATTATTATTATTATATTGATATTATTATTAAATGAATATTATTATTAAAATAATATTATAATAATTAAAATATTATTATTAAATTACTAATATTATTCATTTATTATTATTATTATTATTTTAATATTATTATTACAATATTATTATTATTATTACATCATTATTAAATTAATATTATTTATTATTAAATTATTAATATTTTTTTTTATTTCATTTTTACATTATTTATTTAATTAAATTTTTTCTCTCCAAACAGGGTGGTTGGGGTTTTATTATTATTCATTGATTTTGTATTTTTTTCTTTTTTTTTTTTTTTATGTATGGAATATAAAATAAGATTAAAAAAAGATACCATAGAGGAAAGTTACCCAAACAGGGTGCCTCCAGCTGTTGCAAAACTACAACACCCAGCATGACCGGACAGCCGTTGGCTGTCCGGGCATGCTGGGAGTTGTAGTTTTGCAACAGCTGGAGGGACCCTGGTTGGGAAACACTACCCTAGACAATAAGGAACTTAAACTCTTTCCTGCCCAGGCCGCTGCCGCATTCGTGATGTTCCCGGTTCAGATAATCACCAGCGTGGACTCGCGTGTGGTGCAGCTGGATTACATGGACGGCCGCCTGCTCATCTCCTCCCTGACCCGCTCCTATCTGTGTGACACTGAGAGGTGCGCTGCTTTATTGATATAAATTATTTTACGCTCTTTGGCGCCCCATGTGGTTGACCTGTTGTTGTGGAGTGATGACATATTGATGTAGTTGGTGACTTTTTGTTATGTGTCGTCGACCAGGGAGAAATTCTGGAAAATCGGCAACAAGGAAAGAGATGGAGAATATGGGGCTTGTTTCTTCCCTGGAGGACGCAGCTCAGGGGCCCAGCAGTCGATTCTGTACTGCGCCCGGCCAGGGTCCAGGATGTGGGAAGTCAACTTCGAGGGAGAAGTGCAAAGTACCCACCAGTTCAAGCAGCTCCTGTCTGCACCGCCGCTGCCTGTCATCAACATGCGGTAATATATGGTTCTGACCACCTGGTCACCATGAACAACTCACTACTGCTCTATCTGTATACTGCTGCCGTTATCTCTATGGGATAAGGAAATATCTAGTAGTTATACCCCTCCAGCTCTATCTGTATGCTGCTGCTATCTCTATGGGCTCAGTATATATGGTAGCTATACACCTCCCCTCCAGCTCTATCTGTATACTGCTGCTATCTCTATGGGATCAGGATATATATACAGTGACCCCCCGACTTATGATGGCCCCGACATATGATCATTTCAACATATGATGGCCTCTCAGAGCCCATCGTATGTTGAAGGCAGCCTCGACATATGATGCTGCTGTGTGTCGGGGCCATCGTACAAACAGCTATCTGACAGCGCTGACAACTTCAGCAACTGACAGTTGTTTAATGTGCCCCGTGTGCCCCGTTCTGCCTCCTGTCACTCACATGCTGTCCTGCTAACTCACGCAGGCTTCCACTGTGAGCTCTGTGTAAGCCCCGCCCCCCCCAGTGCAGCCATAGCCAATAGCCTGCAGCATCTTGCTGCAGGCATCCAATGAGCTGCTGGCTGCCCTCCCCTTCGTTTCCTATAGAGCTGTAGTCGGCAGGATGGTAATGGAGGACATTCTGTCCCCCCTGAAGGTATTTAAAGAACTGTACAGTACTGTATGCAATGTCACACATCACATACAATACATATATACACTATACACCCCATACATCAATGTTTCCCTATCAGTGCGCCTCCAGCTGTTGCAAAACTATAACTCCCAGCATGCCCAGACAGTCAATGGCTGTACATGCATGCTGGGAGTTGTAGTTGTGCAACAGCTGGAGGCACCCTGGTTTGGTAAACACTCCCCATACACTCCACATACAATGGTCATCCCAGAACCAATTAGCAGTTTCCCATAGAGATATGTACTCGACATATGATGGTTTCAACATATGATGGTTCTCCTGGAACCAATTAATATCATATGTTGAGGGACCACTGTATATAGTAGTTATACATCCTCCCCTCCTGCTCTATCTGTATACTGCTGCTGCTATCTCTAAGGGATCAGGATATATAGTGGTTATACCCCTCCCCTCCAGCTCTATCTGTATAATACTGTTTCTATTTATGTGGGATCAGTATGTATAGTAATAGTGGGATGGGATTTTCTTTATATGATTTGTTTTGTTTCTTCATCTACAGGTCGGACCCTCAGTACGATTCCTCCCCTGGTCCTCCTCAGTCTTTAGCCTTTGCCAAGCTCCTGTTTGTCAGGTGAGATGTGACATAGGATTTTTATCCTCAGGATTTGACTATGAAGAACCAGAACTAACATGATGTTGTCTTGTTCCGCAGCGATCAGAGCGTCCTGACGTGGACAGAGCGGGGGGTCTATGTGTTCATCCCTGAGAATGCTCAGGTTCTGCTGTGGAGTCAAATAAAAGGCAAGTTCTGACATTTTTTGGAATTTTATATTTATTTCTGTTTCTAAGAAAGCTGGGTGGCAGCTAAGATCACTGAAATTTCTACATGGACTGTCACCCAGATTTCCAAGGTTCCTGAGTAGTTCATTGTGATGTATTATAAGCGCTGGGCCCTATAGCAAACTGTTTAATCGGCCCCCACCTAAGTTTTTACTATACCTGTGTGAAATTAAGTGTGAGGGCAACTATGACCGATAAAGACATCAGGTCAAACCCCATATTAACTCAGACACCAGTTCCCCAAATAAATGTTGACCCTTAATAGAGCCTAAGCTAAGTTAAAGGGGTATTCCGGGCAAAAACATTTTATCCCTTATCCAAAGGATAGAGGATAAGATGTCTGTTTGCGGGGGTGGGGCTTGGGGGGGGGGGGGCCCGCTGCTGAGACCCCCCGGCGATCTCCCTGCAGCACTCTCATTCTATGCAGGTGCTGAATCTCCAGTTTCGGAAACCTCCGGGTTTCCGGGACTGGGGACGTGACGTCTTCGCCTTGCCCCCTCCATTCATGTCTATGGGAGGGGGCGTGACGGCCGTCACGCCCCCTCCCATAGATATGAATGGAGGGGGCGTGGCGTAACGCCACGTCCCCAGTCCCGAAAACCCGGAGGTTTCCGAAACTGGAGATTCAGCAGCCGCCCGCGATCAGACATCTTATCCCCTATCCTTTGGATAGAGGATAAAATGTTTTTGCCCGGAATACCCCTTTAAAACCTGTAAATAGATCCCAAAACGAATGACCCACCCCTGAACTAATCCCCAGGGTACGTTCTTAACCCTTGAATAGAACACAAGTTTAGTTCAGAACTCTGAAGAGAAACCCAAGTGGAGTTCAGACCTCCCCTCCAAAGAGGACGCAAGCTGATTTCCATCCCCTCTAAACAAATAGAGACCAAAGAGGAGACGAATTCTGAACCCTGAAGAAAGACCCAATTTGAATTTCGTCCCAGAGATCCCAGCTGAGTTCAGACCCCCAAATAGAGATCCAAGCAAAATTCCAACCCTGAATAGAGATCCAAGCTGAGTTCCAATCTTCGAATAGAGAGCTAAGCTGAGTTCCTATCCATGAACAGAGACCATAACTGAGTTCTGACCCTTGATCAGGGAGCCGAGAAATTCTGAACTCCAAATAGTGAGCCGAGATGAGTTACGACCACCTCCAAACAGAGAGAGCTGGATTCTGAAAAGAGCCAAGCTAAATGTTGAGCCTCAAAAAGAGAGCCAATCTGAATTCCAAACACAGATGCATTCTGAGTTCTGACCCCCTGAAGAGAGACCCATTCTGAGTTCTGACCCCCCCCCTGAAGAGAGATGCATTCTGAGTTCTGACCCCCCCCCCCTGAAGAGAGACCCATTCTGAGTTCTGACCCCCCCTGAGGATAGACCCCTGAATAAAGAGTCAAGCACAATTCTCACCTCCAAACACAGAACCAAACTGAGTTCCAGCTCTCGGAGAGGCCAGACCAGTTCCCTCTATTTACTTATCACTTATTCCTAGTTATTCTTCAGTTCATCATGAGCTTGTGTTCCAGACCCTCAAGGGCTTGATGTGGCAGGAGACCCTCTGGGCATCCTAGGCTTTGGCGGTCCGTTTTAACCATGACCGCCATAACCCTTATCTCTCTGCCACTGCTAATGCATCACTAGGCAGATATGCCATATTGGTGGCCATATTGGATGTAACCAAACCTCTCGCTCTGCAGGTATCCAGGACATATCTGTATACAAGAACGAACTATTCTGCCTCCACGTGGACGGGAAGATCTCCCACCTCTCCCTGCTTCCTGTGGACAGATGTGTGGAGCGGCTGATCAAACGGAACCTGTGGGGTTTGGCGGCCAGAGTCTGCCATATATTCCAGAACGCCATCATTACCAGCAAAGTGAGTGAGCGGTGACGTCCATTACAGGTATATGTGACTCTGTGTAACCGGAGGAGCCGGGTGTAACCCGCTGGGATGTTTTATCTTGTAGGCCCGAAAAGCGTTGCCTATAGATAAGCTGGAACACCTAAAGTCTCAGCTGGATCTGGTGGTACAACAAGACCTGATCGCTCAGATGGAGGACATCCTCTCCAGAGCGGAGCCCATGGACTCTGCCTGCAGCAGCAGGAGGAGCAGCATCTCATCTCATGTAAGCATTGGGTTACCATTGCCCAAAGGGAGCATCCTCCAAGTCTAAGGCAGTGGTCTTCAAACTGTAGACCCCCAGATGTGGCAAAAACTAAAACTCCCAGCATGCCCGGACAGCCGTTGGCTGTCCGGGCATGCTGGGAGTTGTAGTTTTGCCACATCTGGAGGTCCCCAGTTTGGAGACCACTGACTTAAAGGATATGTCCAGCTGTACAACAAGTTTGCAAATGTTCCTAATTAACAATAGTATACAGCTCCTATGCAAACGTGTGTCTCTATAGTTGTAGACTACAAACAAGCCCTGCTTAGTCTGATCCTGAAGTCATGGATCACTGTCGTTCATCTATCCCTATGGGTACAGGATCAGACCAGACTACACATGATTTGTTTGTAGTCTGTAACCATGGAGACACACAGGTCTACAGGATTTGTTTGTAGTCTGTAACTATGGAGATACATAGGCCTACAGGTTTTATTTTGTAGTCTGTAACCATGGAGAGACACAGGCCTACAGGATCAGGCTACACAGGATTTGTTTTGTAGTCTGTAACCATGGAGACACACAGGCCTATAGGATCAGGCTACACAGGATTTGTTTTGTAGTCTGTAACCATGGAGATACATAGGCCTACAGGATTTGTTTGTAGTCTGTAACCATGGAGACACACAGGCCTATAGGATCAGACTACACAGGATTTGTTTGTAGTCTGTAACTATGGAAACACACAGGTCTACAGGATCAGGCTACACAGGATATGTTTGTAGTCTGTAACCATGGAGACACACAGGTCTACAGGATTTGTTTGAAGTCCGTAACCATGGAGACACAGGCCTACAGGATCAGACTACACAGGATTTGCTTGTAGTCTGTACAAAAATCCCGTAGACCTGTGCGTCTCCATGGTTACAGACTACAAGCAAATCCTGTGTAGTCTGATCCTGTAGGCCTATGTATCTCCATTGTTACAGACTACAAACAAATGATGTTGACCTGTGTGTGTCCATGGTTAGTCTGTAACAATGGAGATACATAGGCCTACAGGATGAGACTACACAGGATTTGTTTGTAGTCTGTAACCATGGAGACAAATAGGCTTACAGGATGAGACTACACAGGATAGGTTTGTAGTCTGTAACCATGGAGACACACAGGCCTACAGGATCAGACTACACAGGATTTGCTTGTAGTCTGTAACCATGGAGACAAATAGGCTTACAGGATGAGACTGCACAGGATATGTTTGTAGTCTGTAACCATGGAGATCCATAGGCCTACAGGATCAGGCTACACAGGATTTGTTTGTAGTCTGTAACCATGGAGACAAATAGGCTAACCGGATGAGACTACACAGGATATGTTTATAGTCTGTAACCATGGAGACACACAGGCCTACAGGATCAGACTACACAGGATTTGTTTGTAGTTTGTAACCATGGAGACAAATAGGCTAACCGGATGAGACTACACAGGATATGTTTGTAGTCTGTAACCATGGAGACACACAGGCCTACAGGATCAGACTACACAGGATATGTTTGTAGTCTGTAACCATGGAGACACAAAGGCCTACAGGATCAGACTACACAGGATGTTTGTAGTCTGTAACCATGGAGACACACAGGCCTACAGGATCAGACTACACAGGATATGTTTGTAGTCTGTAACCATGGAAACACACAGGTCTACAGGATCAGGCTACACAGGATATGTTTGTAGTCTGTAACCATGGAGACACACAGGTCTACAGGATTTGTTTGAAGTCCGTAACCATGGAGACACAGGCCTACAGGATCAGACTACACAGGATTTGCTTGTAGTCTGTACAAAAATCCCGTAGACCTGTGCGTCTCCATGGTTACAGACTACAAGCAAATCCTGTGTAGTCTGATCCTGTAGGCCTATGTATCTCCATTGTTACAGACTACAAACAAATGATGTTGACCTGTGTGTGTCCATGGTTAGTCTGTAACAATGGAGATACATAGGCCTACAGGATGAGACTACACAGGATTTGTTTGTAGTCTGTAACCATGGAGACAAATAGGCTTACAGGATGATACTACACAGGATAGGTTTGTAGTCTGTAACCATGGAGACACACTGGCCTACAGGATCAGACTACACAGGATTTGTTTGTAGTCTGTAACCATGGAGACACACAGGCCTACAGGATCAGACTACACAGGATTTGCTTGTAGTCTGTAACCATGGAGACAAATAGGCTTACAGGATGAGACTGCACAGGATATGTTTGTAGTCTGTAACCATGGAGATCCATAGGCCTACAGGATCAGGCTACACAGGATTTGTTTGTAGTCTGTAACCATGGAGACAAATAGGCTAACCGGATGAGACTACACAGGATATGTTTATAGTCTGTAACCATGGAGACACACAGGCCTACAGGATCAGACTACACAGGATTTGTTTGTAGTTTGTAACCATGGAGACAAATAGGCTAACCGGATGAGACTACACAGGATATGTTTGTAGTCTGTAACCATGGAGACACACAGGCCTACAGGATCAGACTACACAGGATATGTTTGTAGTCTGTAACCATGGAGACACACAGGCCTACAGGATCAGACTACACAGGATATGTTTGTAGTCTGTAACCATGGAGACACACAGGCCTACAGGATCAGACTACACAGGATATGTTTGTAGTCTGTAACCATGGAGACACACAGGCCTACAGGATCAGACTACACAGGATATGTTTGTAGTCTGTAACCATGGAGACACACAGGCCTACAGGATCAGACTACACAGGATATGTTTGTAGTCTGTAACCATGGAGACACACAGGCCTACAGGATCAGACTACACAGGATATGTTTGTAGTCTGTAACCATGGAGACACACAGGCCTACAGGATCAGACTACACAGGATATGTTTGTAGTCTGTAACCATGGAGACACACAGGCCTACAGGATCAGACTACACAGGATATGTTTGTAGTCTGTAACCATGGAGACACACAGGCCTACAGGATCAGACTACACAGGATATGTTTGTAGTCTGTAACCATGGAGACACACAGGCCTACAGGATCAGACTACACAGGATATGTTTGTAGTCTGTAACCATGGAGACACAAAGGCCTACAGGATCAGACTACACAGGATATGTTTGTAGTCTGTAACCATGGAGACACACAGGCCTGCGTAGGAGCTGTAAGTGCAAAACAGTTACAGATTATTTAGTAAAGATTGCAAAAATTGATCTCGCACCAGTGCTCTGCTTTTCAGGAGAGTTTTAATGTGATGGATTGTGGGATCTACCGGGTGATCAGTCGTAGGAACAGTCAGTCTGATGAAGACTCCGGATCACTGCACAGTCAGACGCTGTCGGAGGATGAGAGGCTGCGGGAGCTTTCTGTACATCCGGATGAAGAACAAGCAGAACTGGGTAAAAAAACTCTTATACAGTATCACTGTCTGAATAATCCACCCAGCTGTTAGAGGGAAAATGATGGTAGGAATTCTGGATGCAGCTCTGGAGGTGACTGGAGCAGAAGATTTTATATAATACGGTATCGGTAAAAAATGCCTCTAATATTTGTCAATGTGAACTGTCCCTAAAAGAGTATAACTCTCATCATGTCCTACACTTTATTATTTGGAAGAGTTCAGGAGAAGCCCATTGCAGTTGTGGACTCTCCCTCATATTTCTTTTATTTCACTCATTGTTGGCCTGTTTTTCATGCATGTTCCGCCCATCAGACACCGTTTCACATGCATCTGTGAATATGGAGAGCGATCGGACCGAGCCCCTCCTACCATTTAACATCACATTGCCATTCCGCTCCACATCACCCCGTGTGTCTCTACAAGCAGTGAAAGAAAGGTAATGCGTGGGTTAATAACGTGATGGAGATTGTTCACATGCAGTAGGAAATATTTTATAAATTAATGACTAAAAGATAGATAAGAAATAAAAGATTTAAAAAAATAGAAAGCTGCAGTACCATTTTCTAACACTGGGTGTGCCCATTTATCATTGCAGTAATGCAATTTGTACTTTATACCGGGTAGGAATCTTATATACTCCAATGATTTAATGGGCACATTAATTTTATTGGTGAAGTAATAGAAATTTTGCAATTGATATTGCATTTGTTAAAGGGGTAATCATCTGCTCAGCGTTTGGAACAAACTGTTGCTAACGCTGGAGCCGGGAGCTCGTGACATAATAGCCCCGCTCCCATGATGTCATGCCCCGCCCCCTCAATGCAAGTCTATGGGAGGGGGCGTGACAGCTGTCACGCCCCCTCCCAGAGACTTGCATACAGGGGTCGGGGCTATGACGTCACAAGCTCCCGGTGCTTGCTCCAGCATTCGGAACAGTTTGTTCCAAACGCTGAGCAGCAGAGTACCCCTTTAATGGATTTCTTTAAATAGCTTCTATAGTTCTTCATAATAACCTCCCCACCAAAAAATGTTTTGGTTCCAGTGTTTCCAGTTTTGTTCGAAAAACCTCAGAAAAAATAGGGACCCTCCATATGAGTCCAGAAATTAGGAGAAAGCAGGAGCCGACCACAGAAGAGCAGCCCCTGGAAGTGACTACTAATGGGGTGACCCAACCAGAGGAGGAGAGGACTGAGTGAGTCCATTGTTACAGGAGAGGGTGGGGGCACTGGGGGGTTGTCTATTTTTGTGAATTTTTTGATAGTGTTTGTGCTAGTCTGCAGATTTTGTGTATTCATTTTTGCAAACTTTACATTTCACAGGGTGGATCATGTGCAGCCTCCTGAACCCTCAGTAGAAGAAATCCTACTAGGCGAGCTAAAGTCTGCCACCTCAGAGGCCCTGTAAGTAATAAATCTGAGCATTTATAGCTGCCATCTGTCTGTGATAACAAGTCTCCATTTCCATCAAAACAAAATTTGGAGAGGTCCACAATATTACTGTTTCTATATAAAATAATGATCTGAGAAATAGTGGGTCACTTGAATAATTAGATTACATTACTTATCCTGTACTGATCCTGAGTTATATCCTGTATTATACCCCATAGCTGTACTCGCTATTCTGCTGGTGAGGTCACTGTGTACATACATTACTTATCCTGTACTGATCCTGAGTTATACCCTGTATTATACTCCAGAGCTGTACTCACTATTCTGCTGGTGAGGTCACTGTGCACATACATTACATTACTTATCCTGTACTGATCCGGAGTTATATCCTGTATTATACCCAGAGCTGCACTCACTATTCTGCTGGTGAGATCACTGTGTACATACATTACATTACTTATCCTGTACTGATCCTGATTATATCCTGTATTATACTCCAGAGCTGTACTCACTATTCTGCTGGTGAGGTCACTGTGTACATACATTACATTACTTATCCTGTACTGATCCTGAGTTATATCCTGTATTATACTCCAGAGCTGCACTCACTATTCTGCTGGTGGGGTCACTTATGGACATTTATCAACGGGTTTAGTCAGGTTTTCTTTACTATAATTGTCGCAAAATTGTCGCAACTGCGACTACGCGATTTTTTGTGCGACATTTTGACTGGAAAGCGAGAAAAGCAAGTTTTTCAAAAATTAACTATGTAGTAATAATTTTAAAATGGACTACGGGTAGTCAGGTATTTATTAACTGCGAAAGTCGCAACTGCGCAAAAAAAAGTCGCAACAGCGTTAAAAATTGACTAAATTTACTCCAGCTCAAACATGGAGCAGAAAAAGCTACTACCAAAGTAAAAAAGGAAAAATTGCTTACGTGAAAGAAAATTATCAACAGGCTGAAAGCAGTTGATAAATACGTCGCACATAAGCAAAAAAAAAGTAAGGAAAAAATGACAAAAAAAAAGAATACATAAGCAAACATTGATAAATGTCCCTCACTGTGTACATACATTACATTACTTATCCTGTACTGATCCTGAGTTATATCCTGTATTATACTCCAGAGCTGTACTCGCTATTCTGCTTGTGAGGTCACTGTGTACATACATTACATTACTTATCCTGTACTGATCCTGAGTTATATCCTGTATTCTATTCCAGAGCTACATTAATAATTCTGTACACTTCAAAGCACTTAGACAATAATTTAATGTAGTAAATTATAACTCCTCCTCTGCATTGTGGGAACCTCTCTAAGCTGTTGTGAATGTATTTTCTTTATTTTATTCTTAGACATAAAATCCAAGATCCTCAGGTTTTGTTTGACATTGAAGCCATGAAGAAAATCTTGGGGGTTTGGCTCGGACACCTCGAAAGAGCACTCTCGCCCCAAGAGCCTTCCAACCCGCGCCTACCGGAGTCTAGTGAGGATGTCCTACAGTCACCTGGATTAGATGGCGGCCTCAATGTTGATGCCACAGAACACAAAGAGAGTCAGGAGGAAAAGACCATGGTCCACCTGAAGACCGAGGAGCACGTGGGCTTCCGAATTGAGGCTCCTTTCCTTCTAGAAGATTCCTTGCACAGGGACGTGTCTCACCTTTCCATGATGTGTCTGGAGTTCAGACTGTTCACCAATGGCGCTCCTTCAGATCTGGACACTTGTCGCTTCATACAGAAATACTTCTTCCTTCTTGACCTTAAGAGATTGAAACGGTGCATTTTGCTAAATTATGGAGATGCCCCCGGGGTCTGGAGCACCTACATTACGGGACTGAAAGGTGATAGATCTACATCTAATATTCACTATATTGTTACTGTGGTAAAATTCGGGCATCAATGGGCTGTGATGGGTGCCAGAATAATAGTTCTGGATCCTTGAATGGAGGCTAGTGAACCATTAAAGGAGTACTCCGCCCCTAGACATCTTATATCCTATCCAGAGGATGGGGGATAAGATGTCTGATCGCGGGGGTCCCGCTTCTGGGGACCCCTGCGATCTCCCTGCTGCACCCAGCGTTCGTTTAAAGCGCCCAATGCAGCGCCACAGCCACTCCTCCTCAATTTTTCAAGTCTATGGCTGAGGTCATGCCATCACGGCCACGCTCCCTCAATGCAAGTCTATGGATGGGGGCGTGATGGCCATCACGCCCCCTCCTGTAGACTTGCATTGAGGGGCGTGACATCACCCATCCATAGACTTGCATTCAGGGGGCGTGGCTGATGACATGCCCCCGTCCATAGACTTGCATTCAGGGGGCGTGGCTCCCCCAGCCATACACTTGCATTGAGGGGGTATAACCATGATTGCACGCCCCCAGCCATAGACTTGAATTGAGGAGGCATGGCCATGATGTCACAAGCCTCCGCCCCACATAGCCAGTCATCAGGCACGGAGCTAAGTTCACTCTGTGCACCCGGATGTCTGGGGTGCTGCAGCCGAGATCACGGGGCCCCCAGCTGCGGGATCCCCACGATCAGACATCTTATCCCCTATCCTTTGGCTAGGGGATAAGATGTCTAGGGGCGGAATAACCCTTTAACAATGTAAAAATTCCAATAGCAGCCTATATGGCTGTTATGGGGCCCTTACAGAGTGGAGGCGCCCCTTCTTAGTTTGGCTTTATGAAACGCTGGATCTTCCCTTCAAGAGCACCACAATGTCTGTCAAGAGAGATTTAATGGTGGCACGAACCAACACCAAGAGGAGGCTCCTTCAGGGATGTAGCTATAAGGGGGTGCAGAGATAGCAGTCGCACCTGGTGCTTGAGGGCCAATGTGTAAGATAAAAAGACACTAGTATAAATTTGTCATAGCAGGTTGAGGCCCTGTAACGGGTTTTACATTGGGGCCCAAAACTATTAGGTTGCTCATCTGGGCGCCATATTGTTTTTTTTTTTTTTGCTCTATGTCTGCCTACAGTATAGTTTAATTCACTTACATACTGTGTAGAATTTATGCGTATCAGTCTACATCGGTGGTCTCAAACTGTGGCCCTCCATTGGCTGTCCGGGCATGCTGGGAGTTGAAGTTTTGCAATATTTGGTGGGGGGGGGGGGGGTAATTCCCACAGTTTGAGACCAGTGGTCCACATGTATTCAGCAAAATGGCCGGTTGGGTTTCCTAGCAACCACTTCCTCTTTAGTTGACAGGAAGTTCTATCTGCTGTACGGTAGACTGCCTCTCTGTGTGGCACAGACTTGTTTTTAAGTTCTTCCAAACGATCTGTTCCCATAGTGTATGAAGTATTTTCTGCATGAACCATGACTTCTTACATTTCAATAATTTTTGGTTTTCAGAGCTGACCAGTTCAGGATTGGAGGCCCAGGCCATAGAAAAGGGTGACCTGGTGCGAGCGGTACAAGCGTTAAACAATATGGAGCCGTGGGACAGCCCTCTTCTACTGGCGCATGTGTCCAGGTATATCCCATGTGTCTTCAAGTGTGTGTGTGTGTATGTATGTATGTATGTGTGTATATATATGTTCTTCTGGATGATCGAATGCCACATTAGGACCTATTCACACCATGTTTCGGAGCTCGACTCCCGTCATACATCATGATAGCCTATGGTTTCCACAAATAAAACATTACATGTGCATGAAACAAACCAAACACAAATACTGTAAGACTACATTTGGTCTGAAGTATATGGCGATGCTGTGGTATACGCCAGAATACTTTATGAAATGTATACCGGCATCGAAGCCCTGCAGTGTGATTACAATTGGGCTTAGAGGCCTTACACTATACAAATAATGTTCTATAGACTCACATTCAGTTGCTGTGACCTCTGTGTTCATCATTTTTTACTTGTTTTCAGGGTTTATGAAAAGTTCGGAGAAGCAGCGGCGAGAGCTTTCATTAAGTTTTACCCATCAGTCTTACCTGCAGACGTCGTACGGATTTGTAAGGACAATCCAGGACACTTTTTAGCATATCTGGATAATCTTATCAAGTCAAAACCTGAGGAACAGAGGTAGGAAAGAAGAATTTTAGTAAATCCAAAATTTATGTAAAAAGATTTAGGGTGAAGAGAGGTCTTTTTCAAGGGACACTTCAGGTCCCCCATTCAGGTTTGAATCCAGCTACCTGCTGCTTAGCACTGATTTTCTGTCAGAAGTGTTGGCTATAGGGCCATAAGCTATTTCCAAAACTACATGGCCTGTGTGTGCAGCATGAAGGGGTTCTCTCTCTCTCTCTCTCTCTCTCTCTCTCTCTCTCTCTTTGGTGTTATGTCTCTCCCTCTTGGGCCCTGCACTAGGCATAACACTATCTGTTTTGCTTGGAGTGCCCACCTTTTTAATTAATTAATTAATTAATTAAATTATTTAATTAAATTAATTAAATTATTTGAATTAGTTTATTATTAATTTTACAGTGTGGTAATGAATACTGTTATCATATATCCTATATATCCTGGTATTGTAGATTATCTTTACTACAGTCCCTTGTTCAGCCAGAATGTCTCAAGCTGGACTGGCTGCTTCTGGCCGTCTCCCATGATGCACCTCACCCCAGCAACACCGTAGACCCTGATGGAAATCCAAGGTGACTTATATTAGTGTTCTGTATGTCTTACGTTCTGTCTTGGCGTGCCTCCAGCTGTTGCAAAACTACTGCACTCCCCATCCCCGCATACACAGTCACATGTATTTTGCAGGGGGACACTTGCCCGACCCTTCTCTCTTCTGACATCCAGTCAGTCAAGAGGCCATTGTTCCCAACCAGCGTGCCTCCAGCTGTTGCAAAGCTACAACTCCCAACATGCACTCCCCATCCCCACATACACTAGCAGATGTATTCTGCAGGGGAACATTTGCTTGACTCTTCTCTCCTCTGACATCCAGTGTCAACATAGAGTCAAGAGGCCATTGTACACATACATTAGTGTTTCCCAACCAGAGTGCCTCCAGCTGTTGCAAAACTACAACTCCCAGCATGCCCGGACAGCCGTTGGCTGTCCGAGCATGCTGGAAGTTGTAGTTTTGCAACATCTAGAAGGCATCAGTTTGGAGACCATATAGGCACGACGGATGAATTACATTTAAGTTACATAATGAAAATGGGATCAACACATTTCGGGATGGTCAATATTTCCCATTGTGGCACTGTGATACTATGTATCTCTTCTTGGCACCCGGATTTTATAAGGTTCACATATATAAGCCTCTGGCTGTCCAGGCATGCTGGGAATTGTAGCTTTGCAACAGCTGGAGGCACACTGGTTGGGAACAATGGCCCCTTGACCCTCTGTTGACTCTGTATGTCAGAGGAGAGAAGGGTCGGGCAAGTGTCTCCCTGCAAAATACATGTGACTATGTATGCGGGGATGGTGAGTGCATGTTGGGAGTTTTGCAAGATGCATGACAATTGTCATCCTATAACCTAATTATTATGTCCTATAATCCTTTTTCCCAGGCCGCGGTCACACCTGTTCACATGGGGATACGGCCAGCTTATAGGACTCTTAATTCGGCTGCCGTCTGACTTTGCAACCAAAGAGAAAATGCTGGAGATCTGTAAAACATTTGGGTAAGAAACTGAAGGACTATCGATGTGTGTACGAAAATACAGAAAAAAATATAAAAATCTTGCGCAAAAGGACTGTGTAGGACGACACTGTATTAGTATGTATCTGTCTACATACATATAACGTTGCTTTGTTTGATGTCCTAGATATTGGCCGGGTTATGTCACGCTTTGTCTGCAGCTGGATAAAAGACATGAAGCCCTGACTAACATAGTCCATCTCGATGACATGCAACTAATTGATGAGAAAAATGGTTAGTAAATCAATATATAATTTAGCCACACCCCTTTATTGAAGCTCCTCCCCTCATTCTGTGGGAAGTAGATTATCTATTTTGTTCAGGAGGTTGTAGTGTCTATTATTAGATTTATAGGTGTCTTTATAGGTCTATTTATATAGCTTTTTTGTTGTCTTTATAGGTCTATTAAAGTTAAACAGATTTGTAAATTACTTCTATTAAAAAAAGCTTAATCCTTCCAGTACTTATTAGCTGCTGAATACTACAGAGAAAATTATTTTCTTTCTGGAACACAGAGCTCTCTGCGGAATCACGAGCACAGTGCTCTCTGCTGACATCTCTGTCCATTTTAGGAACTGTCCAGAGCAGCATATGTTTGCTATGGGGATTTTCTCCTACTCGGGACAGTTCTTAAAATGGACAGAGATGTCAGCAGAGGGCACTGTGCTCGTGATTCCGCAGAGAGCTTTGTGTTCCAAAAAGAAAATAATTTTCTCTGTAGTATTCAGCAGCTAATAAGTACTGGAAGGATTAAGATTTTTTTAATAGAAGTCAAATCTGTTTACAAATCTGTTTAACTTTCTGGCACCAGTTGATTTAAAGAAAAATAAATAAATAAATAAAAATTTATGTGATAGTGATTGTTCTTGCTTTTTAACCTATCTTTTATTTATATTTTGTTTTCATATAGCATATTTATCCTGTATAATGTTATTTATATCTGATTTAGGTTTATTGCCAGAGACAATGGAAGAATGGAAGTATATAGTGCACTTAGCACAAGACCATCACCAGCACCACAGGGCCATGAATGGAGAGGCGTCAAGTGGCGGACATTGTGATTGGACGAACTGCATCACAGTGGAGAATGTGGCGCTACTCTTAGCTAAAGTCATCGGTCCGGATCGCACACTACCGTATTTACAGGACTGGGGTGTGACTGAGGAATTGTCTGACAGATATTCCAAGATCTGTAATGTTATGGAGGTGGCAGAGAAAAGACAGAGGTATAGTGTAATATTTTATAATAATTCTGCTATAACTACTATAATACTGCCTTGTATGTACAAGAATAGAACTCCTATAATACTGCCCCCTATGGACAAGAATATAACTACTATATTACTGCCCCTATATACAAGAATATAACTGCTATAATACTGCTCCTATATACAAGAATATAACTACTATAATACTGCTCCTATATACAAGAATATAACTACTATAATACTGCTTCCTATATCCAAGAATATAACTACTATAATACTGCCTCCTATATCCAAGAATATAACTACTATAATACTGCCTCCTATATACAAGAATATAACTACTATAATACTGCCTCCTATATAAAAGAATATAACTACTATAATACTGCTCCTATATACAAGAATATAACTACTATAATACTACTCCTATATACAAGAATATATCTACTATAATACTGCCTCCTATATACAAGAATATAACTACTATAATACTGCCTCCTATATAAAAGAATATAACTACTAGAATACTGCTCCTATATACAAGAATATAACTACTATAATACTGCTCCTATATACAAGAATATAACTACTATAATACTGCTCCTATATACAAGAATATAACTACTATAATACTGCTCCTATATACAAGAATATAACTGCTATAATACTGCCCCTATATACAAGAATATAACTACTATAATACTGCCCCTATATACAAGAATATAACTACTATAATACTGCTCCTATGTACAAGAATATAACTACTATAATACTGCCTCCTATGTACAAGTATATAACTACTATAATGATAAATGCATGGACTGCGGTGACATCTAGTGGTGAACATGTATAGCGCACATTCTATATTCAGTATTATGCTTCCTTACATGTTCTTCCTGCATTGATAAGATGTGATCTGTCTTTTCCAGGGCTCTGGTTCAGTCAATGCTGGAAAGATGTGAGCGATTTCTATGGTCCCAGCAAGTGTAGGGACCCCAGCTACAACATCGGGAACTCCTGTGCGCAAACTGCCCTGGCAATAAATGGCAGCTGACTGTTAGATACTTCTGTCAGTATTATGGAGCCTTCGTGGCTGATAAGGCTGAAGTCTCACTTGTCTGTTACATGTTACTGTTTGTTATATATGTGAACCTTATAAAATCCGGGAGCCAAGAAGATACTTAGTATCACAGTGCAACAATGGGAAAAATTAACCATCCCGAAACGTGTCGATCCCATTTTCATTATGTAACTTAAATGTCATTTATCCGCTGTGCCGATATGGTCTCCAAACTGATGCCTTCCAGATGTTGCAAAACTACAACTCCCAGCATGCTCGGACAGCCAACGGCTGTCCGGGCACGCTGGGAGTTGTAGTTTTGCAACAGCTGGAGCCATTCTGGTTTGGAAACACTAATATATGTGTACAATGGCCTTTTGACTCTGGATGTCAGAGGAGAGAAGAGTCGGGCAAGTGTTCCCCTGCAGAATATATGTGCTAGTGTATGCAGGGATGAGGAATGCATGCTGTGAGTTATAGTTTTGCAACAGCTGGAGGCACACTGGTTGGGAATCACTGATCTAGGTGTACGATGGCATCTAAACTCTCCGTTGACTCTGGATGTCAGAGGAGAGAAGGGTTGGGCAAGTGTCCCCCTGCAGAATACATGTGCTAGTGTACGCAGGGATGGGGAGCGCATGCTGGGAGCTGTAGTTTTGCAACAGCCGGAGGCACTCTGATTAGGAAATATTGATTTAACGAATGCACCCATCAATAAATCAGTGCATGCTAGGAGTTGTAGTTTTGCAACAGCTGGAGGCACCCTGGTTGGGAAACACTGATCTGTGTGTTGACTTGGGAGAGAAGGGTCGGACAAGTGTTCTCCTGCAGAATACATGTGCTAGTGTATTTGTGGGGTTGGGGAGTGCATGCTTTGAGTTGTAGTTTTGCAACAGCTGGAGGGCCACAGTTTGGAGACCACTGTGATCGATAACATTGCACTATGTTTCTGCAACCCTGAAGGACACAACTGACCAGTGATAGGCAGCAATACGGAGATAGGTAAGATTAGCCGTACTGGTCGGATGTGCCATACAGGGGGCGCTCTTGGGGGCGCAAAAAGCACAGAACAAATATATTAGGTGCTAATTGTTACCGATTTATTGCGTTTTCAATGCCGCTGTAGTCATTATATAGCACTAGAAGGAACATAATGAACAATTTAGAGTGGACAATACTACATCAATCTTATGAATGCCACCATGGCATGATGGGAGTTGTAGTTTGCATCAGGTTGGCGAACAACGATCAAACGATAATTTTTTTTTGCTTTTCAGTATTGTCAGCAATATTTCTAATTTATCACAAATCTGTTACATTGATGCAAAGTGGTTCTGGGAAAATATGCAAATTAGGAACAAAATGACAGTAGAACAAAGTGTTCCAAATACTGTTTCAAAACTACAACTCCCAGCATGCCCAGACAGCCTAAAGGCTGTCCGGGCATGCTGGGAGTTGTAGTTTTGCAACAGCTGGAGGCACACTGGTTGCATACTTCCTTTGCTAAGATCAATTTTTCTAATATACAGTGATAAAATTAAATGTGCTGATCCACATGTTACATATCATCAATTTTGTTTTACGCTGCTCAGGGGTGGGGCAAAATTTGTATGCTCCACCCCCAAGGATCAGTGTAAATGAACAAAAATCTGACAAATTAGAAAAGGGCATAGCCCAAGGGCAACACTGTTATTCTTTGGTTAAAGACAGTTGTCCTGGATTTCAAAAACATGGCTAGTGTCCGAAACAGCGCCACACCTGTCCCTCAGATTGCGTGTGGTATTACAACTCGGCTGTATTAATTTTAATAGAACTGAGCCGCAATACAACTCACAACCTGAGGGACTAGAGTGGTGCTGTTCCTGGAAAAAAGCCACTCTATTTCTAATTATGGATAACCCCTTTTTATGGGTCTTTTCATACTGCGCATATTTGATGCTGCAGATTTGAAGCTATATTCAGCCATTTAGTTTGCCTTGAAATCTGCAGCATAAAATCTGCAGCATCAAATATGCACAGGATAAAAACATGGCTACTGTCTAGGACAAAAACAACCTGTCCCTCAGGTTGTGTGTGGTATTACTTTTTGGTGTAAATTATTTCAATAGATCTGAACTGCAATACCACACACAACCTAAGGACGAGAGTGGAGCTGTTTCTGGAAGGAAGCAGCTCTTTCTAATGCTGGATTTGTCCAGGATTTTAAAGGGGTATTCCGGTGAAAAACAATTTTTTTATTTTTTCATATCAACTGGCTCCAGAAATGTAAACAGATTTATAAATTACTTCTATTAAATCTTAATCCTTCCAGTACTTATCAGCTGCTATTGTTGAGTCATTCTTTTCTGTCTGATCACCTTGCTCTCTGCTGACACCTCTGTCTGTCTCAAGAACTGTCCTGTGCAGGAGAGGTTTGCTATGGGGATTTGTTCCTACTTTGGACAGTTCCTGGGACAGAGAGGGGTCAGCAGAGAGCACTGTGGTCAGACAGAAAAAAACTCAACTTTAGCAGCTGATAAGTACTGGAAGGATTAAGATTTTTATTTTTTTTATTTTTTTGTAGAAGTAATTTACAAATCTATTTAACTTTCTGGAGCCAGTTAAAGGGGTACTCCGCCCCTGGCATCTTATCCCCTATCCAAAGGATAGGGGATAAGATGTTAGATCGCCACGGTCCCGCTGCTGGGGACCCCGGGGACCGCCGCTGCGGCACCCCGCCATCATTACTGCACAGAGCGAGTTCGCTCTGTGCGTAATGAGGGGCGATACAGGGGCCGGAGCAGTGTGACGTCATGGCCCGTCCCCTTGATGCAAGTCTATGGCAGGGGGCGTTACGACCGCCACGCCCCCTCCCATAGACTTGTATTGACGGGGGCGGGCCGTGACATCACGAGGGGCGGAGCCGTGACATAATGATGCTCCTGCCCCTGTATTGCCCGTCATTACGTGCAGTGTGATCTCGCTCTGCGCAGTAATAATAGCGGGGTGCTGCAGCAGCGATCCCCGGGGTCCCCAGCAGCAGGACCCCGGCGATCTGACATCTTATCCCCTATCCTTTGGATAGGGGATAAGATGTCTAGGGGCGGAGTACCCCTTTAATATGAAAAAAATTGTTTTTCACCAGAATATCTCTTTAAATAAATGTCTGATTTCTGTCAAAAACAGCACCACATCTGTCCACAGGTCGTCTGTGGTATTGCAGGGCAATCCTGGAGCTGAGCTGCATTAGGCTATGTTCAGATGATTCTAGCGCCGGCAGAACATTCCGCCGTGGAAATTCCACTGTGTGCGCAGCGCGGCAGAATCCCATTGAAATCCATGGGACTCTATGGCTGCGGAATGTCGGTGCAGAATTCTGCATGGAAATCCCATTGTGTGAACATTCCCTTATCACATACACATGGACCGGGTGCTACCATTATAGGGGGATGGCAAAATGTGTGCCCTTATTATTTCACTGAAATCCTAATTTAATAGGAAAAAATTTTTTAATTTTGGTTTGTAGAGAAAAATTGTATATAAAAATAAATCTTTATATAATGTCGCGGCCTTTTATGTGTCTTGTGTGTACAAATGCATATATGTCTAGATTGATTTATAATAAAATATATATATGTGGATACTATTTGGCTCATGGATTCACATAGAGGCTTATTTTTATGGACAAATGCACCTAGCATCCTGCAGATCATCTCACCAGACATGAAGTGCACATGGAATCCTGCAGATCATCTCACCAGGCATAAGGCTCACCTAGCATCCTGCAGATCATCTCACCAGACATAAAGTGCACATAGCATCCTGCAGACATTAGGCCCGGGCCCCTGCTGCTGTCTGTACTACCCTGATGGCGGTCCTGCCTGCAGGGTCTCGGCCTCTTGTTTTTGGGGACCCTACTCCTGCTGGGCTTTGTGGTAGCTGGCCTGCTGGACTTCAGGAAGCAGTTTGACTCCTAGCAGCGGCAAAGGAGCACACAGCCGAACACTAGAGGCCCTGGTGTACTGGTGGTGCTGCTTCCTGATTGGTCACTGAACGGTCATGTGACCTGCCTCCCTTTGGTCATGTGACCTGCCTCCCTTTGGTCATGTGACCTGCCTCCCTTTGGTCATGTGACCTGCCTCCCTTTGGTCATGTGACCTGCCTCCCTTTGGTCATGTGACCTGCCTCCCTTTTGGTCATGTGACCTGCCTCCCTTTTGGTCATGTGACCTGCCTCCCTTTTGGTCATGTGACCTGCCTCCCTTTTGGTCATGTGACCTGCCTCCCTTTGGTCATGTGACCTGCCTCCCTTTGGTCATGTGACCTGCCTCCCTTTGGTCATGTGACCTGCCTCCCTTTGGTCATGTGACCTGCCTCCCTTTGGTCATGTGACCTGCCTCCCTTTGGTCATGTGACCTGCCTCCCTTTGGTCATGTGACCTGCCTCCCTTTGGTCATGTGACCTGCCTCCCTTTGGTCATGTGACCTGCCTCCCTTCGGTCATGTGACCTGCCTCCCTTTGGTCTGTACTACCCTGATGGCGGTCCTGCCTGCAGGGTCTCGGCCTCTTGTTTTTGGGGACCCTACTCCTGCTGGGCTTTGTGGTAGCTGGCCTGCTGGACTTCAGGAAGCAGTTTCAGACTCCTAGCAGCGGCAAAGGAGCACACAGCCGAACACTAGAGGCCCTGGTGTACTGGTGGTGCTGCTTCCTGATTGGTCACTGAACGGTCATGTGACCTGCCTCCCTTTGGTCATGTGACCTGCCTCCCTTTGGTCATGTGACCTGCCTCCCTTTGGTCATGTGACCTGCCTCCCTTTGGTCATGTGACCTGCCTCCCTTTGGTCATGTGACCTGCCTCCCTTTGGTCATGTGACCTGCCTCCCTTTGGTCATGTGACCTGCCTCCCTTTGGTCATGTGACCTGCCTCCCTTTGGTCATGTGACCTGCCTCCCTTTGGTCATGTGACCTGCCTCCCTTAGGTCATGTGACCTGCCTCCCTTCGGTCATGTGACCTGCCTCCCCTTCTCTGTGAGTAACATGTTGTGGCTCTTTGCAGTAGCTTCTGAATTATCTTCCCGGCTCTGCAGTGTTTGCTTGTAGATCTGGAAAGTTTAATTCAGAATCGGGACATGAGGGGGCCATTCCGGGACGGCGGGACGTGACCCCAAAAGCGGGAATGTCCCGCCGGATCTGGGGTGGTTGGGAGGTATGCCATATACTGTGGCGGAGAGCAGAAAGTGCCATCTATTTCAATAGAGCGGGATACAGGAAAAAGCAGGATAGGTAATGCAATCCACTGAGACATCAGTTAGAGGTAGTATTCTTCTTTATTAAAGCCAAATCACAACGCGTTTCGAGGCTAGCATACGCCTCTTCAGGTAAAAACAGGCTTACATGGATGTACACCTGTTTTTACCTGATGAAGAGGCGTGTGCTAGCCTTGAAACGCGTTGTGATTTGGCTTTAATAAAGAAGAATACTACCTGAAACTGACGTCTGAGAGGATTGCGCTACCTATCCGGCTTTTTCCTGTATCCCGCTCCATTGCAAACTTCCGCTAGGAATCATTAAACGCCAACCCTGGGAAAGTAGCACCACTCCTCTGAATTTATGCGCATATAATAGTTGTGGCTGATACATGACTATACAAGGTGAGCAGTTTTGCTGTTCTTACACGAACACACCTGTATACCAGCAATACCATCCCATGGGAAGCTCTACCTTTTTTATATTTTTTTGAGTCATATTTATATCTATTTCAACAGGCAGAATAGGCGCCTAGTGACTGTTTGGGCCGCATACGGTTATTTACCAGCAGACCGCACTATTGAGTCCCATAAAATTAGCGCGTACCAGGTGAAAGCGGCCCGAATGAATGTCATCGGCTGCTATCCGCCATAGTGTATGTGGGCATCCCGTTCTTGACGCAATGCTGACACGAATACCTGTGACGGAAAGTGAAAATGCACCTTAGTCTCCAAACTGTGGACCTCCACCTGTCTTGAAACTACAACTCCCAGCATGCCCGGACAGCCGTTGGCTGTCCGGGCATGCTGGGAGTTGTAGTTTGGCAACAGCTGGAAGCACCCTGATTAGGAAACACTGCACTACTGAGAACCTGACTCGATGTGCATGCTGGGAGTTGTAGTTTGGCAACAGCTGGAGGCACCCTGATTAGGAAACACTGCACTACTGAGAACCTGACTCGATGTGCATGCTGGGAGTTGTAGTTTGGCAACAGCTGGAGGCACCCTGATTAGGAAACACTGCACTACTGAGAACCTGACTCGATGTGCATGCTGGGAGTTGTAGTTTGGCAACAGCTGGAGGTACCCTGATTAGGAAACACTGCACTACTGAGAACCTGACTCGATGTGCATGCTGGGAGTTGTAGTTTGGCAACAGCTGGAAGCACCCTGATTAGGAAACACTGCACTACTGAGAACCTGACTCGATGTGCATGCTGGGAGTTGTAGTTTGGCAACAGCTGGAAGCACCCTGATTAGGAAACACTGCACTACTGAGAACCTGACTCGATGTGCATGCTGGGAGTTGTAGTTTGGCAACAGCTGGAGGCACCCTGATTAGGAAACACTGCACTACTGAGAACCTGACTCGCTGTACATGCTGGGAGTTGTAGTTTGGCAACAACTGGAAGCACCCTCATTAGGAAACACTGCACTACTGAGAACCTGACTCTCTGTGCATGCTGGGAGTTGTAGTTTTGCAACAGCAGGAGGTCCACAATTTAGAGACCACTGCCTTAAAAGGAAAAAAAAATATACATCTGAAAGGGGTAATTTGTTGTTTCCCCCAATCTGTGGATCTCCAGCTTCAAAACTACAACTCTAATCTGTTTTTTTGCAGTCAGGTCATGATGGGAGTTGTAGTTATGCAACAACTGTAGGTGCACAGGTAGAAAACCCTCAGTCTAAGGAATAAGATACGTGACAGAACTTTCTAATGTGAATTTATTGTTGTTCTAAGAGGAGTTATCCTTTAATCTACAGACTAGAGCCAGAATAAGAGCAACGCGATTTGAAGATTGACTTCCTTAGGCTTCCGTAGAGTCAGCTCTCCTGGGCTAAAGTAGATCACGTGGCCTACTTTAGCTCAGAGGCTTGTGAAGTCATGTGACGGGGCGGGGCTCTTGGAGTGACGTCACCGAGCACGGTTGGGAGAGGATGGGTGAGTAGCGAGTGACTGGTCGGATTAGTGGATGTTCGCAGTTACCGGGGAGGAGGGAAATTCAAACAGCGGGCGGTCACCTCATGGACACCGGGGCTATGGCGGGCTGCGGGGCTGTGCGCCATCACCTCACGTATATCGGCATAATACTTCATGACTAAATCTGCCATTGCAATAGATAACCAGGGACCCCCCCCTCACGCTTTCACAGATGGACTGTTCCGCGGTGTTATAGTTGGGATTTCAGACGGATACATTTGGATATAAGGGGTGTTATCATGTAGGAGATTTATCACCTATAGATGTTCAATGTTAATATCATTGTGTCACATATAGATGGGCAGTATTATTATTATAATGTATGTCACCTATAGATGGGCAGTATTATTATTATAATGTATGTCACCTATAGATGGGCAGTGTTATCATGTCTGTCACCTATAGATGGGCAGTATTATTATTATAATGTATGTCACCTATAGATGGGCAGTATTATTATTATAATGTATGTCACCTATAGATGGGCAGTATTATTATTATAATGTCTGTCACCTATAGATGGGCAGTGTTATCATGTCTGTCACCTATAGATGGGCAGTATTATTATTATAATGTCTGTCACCTATAGATGGGCAGTGTTATTGTAATCATGCCACCCATAGATGGGCAGTGTTATCATGTCTGTCACCTATAGATGGGCAGTGTTATTATAATTGTCTGTCACCTATAGATGGGCAGTGTTATTATAATTATGTCTGTCACCCATAGATGGGCAGTGTTATTATAATTATGTCTATCACCTATAGACGGGCAGTGTTATTATGTCTGTCACCTATAGATGGGCAGTGTTATTATGTCTGTCACCCATAGATGGGCAGTGTTATTATAATTATGTCTGTCACCTATAGATGGGCAGTGTTATTATAATTATGTCTGTCACCTATAGATGGGCAGTGTTATTATGTCTGTCACCTATAGATGGGCAGTGTTATGTCTGTCACCTATAGATGGGCAGTGTTATTATGTCTGTCACCTATAGATGGGCAGTGTTATTATGTCTGTCACCTATAGATGGGCAGTGTTATTATGTCTGTCACCTATAGATGGGCAGTGTTATTATGTCTGTCACCTATAGATGGGCAGTGTTATTATGTATGTCACCTATAGATGGGCAGTGTTATTATGTCTGTCACCTATAGATGGGCAGTGTTATTATGTCTGCCACCTATAGATGGGCAGTGTTATTATGTCTGTCACCTATAGATGGGCAGTGTTATTATGTCTGCCACCTATAGATGGGCAGTGTTATTATGCCTGTCACCTATAGATGGGCAGTGTTATTATGTCTGTCACCTATAGATGGGCAGTGTTATTATCATGTCTGTCACCTATAGATGGGCAGTGTTATTATCATGTCTGTCACCTATAGATGGGCAGTGTTATTATCATGTCTGTCACCTATAGATGGGCAGCGTTATTAGTATCATGTCTGTCACCTATAGATGGGTAGCGTTATTAGTATCATGTCTGTCACCTATAGATGGGTAGCGTTATTAGTATCATGTCTGTCACCTATAGATGGGCAGCGTTATTAGTATCATGTCTGTCACCTATAGATGGGCAGCGTCATTAGTATCATGTCTGTCACCTATAGATGGGCAGCGTTATTAGTATCATGTCTGTCACCTATAGATGGGCAGCGTTATTAGTATCATGTCTGTCACCTATAGATGGACAGTATTATTATGTCTGTCACCTATAGATGGGCAGTGTTATTATCATGTCTGTCACCTATAGATGGACAGTATTATTATAATCATGTCTGTCACCTATAGATGGGCAGTGTTATTATGTATGTCACCTATAGATGGGCAGTGTTATTATTATCATCATCATGTCTGTCACCTATAGATGGGCAGTGTTATTATCATGTCTGTCACCTATAGATGGGCAGTGTTATTATGTATGTCACCTATAGATGGGCAGTGTTATTATCATCATCATGTCTGTCACCTATAGATGGGCAGTGTTATCATGTCTGTCACCTATAGATGGGCAGTGTTATTATCATGTCTGTCATCTATAGATGGACAGCGTTATTATAATCATGTCTGTCACCTATAGATGGGCAGCGTTATTAGTATCATGTCTGTCACCTATAGATGGACAGTATTATTATAATCATGTCTGTCACCTATAGATGGGCAGTGTTATTATCATCATGTCTGTCACCTATAGATGGGCAGTGTTATTATCATCATGTCTGTCACCTATCATCATGTCTGTCAATCGTGTCGCCTATAGGTGGGCAGTGTTGTTATAATAGTGTCGCCTATAGACGGGCAGTGTTGTTATAATCGTGTCGCCTATAGATGGACAGTGTTGTCATAATCGTGTTGCCTATAGATGGACAGGGTTGTCATAATCGTGTCGCCTATAGATGGACAGGGCTGTCATAATCGTGTCGCCTATAGATGGGCAGGGTTGTCATAATCGTGTCGCCTATAGATGGGCAGGGTTGTCATAATCGTGTCGCCTATAGATGGGTCGTGTTGTTATAATCGTGTCGCCTATAGATGGGCAGTGTTGTTATAATCGTGTCGCCTATAGATGGGCAGTGTTGTTATAATCGTGTCGCCTATAGATGGGCAAGTGTTGTTATAATTGTGTCGCCTATAGATGGGCAGTGTTATAATTGTGTCGCCTATAGATGGGCAGCGTTGTTATAATTGTGTCGCCTATAGATGGGCAGTGTTTATAATCTTGTCGCCTATAGATGGGCAGTGTTGTTATAATCGTGTCGCCTATAGATGGGCAGTGTTGTTATAATTGTGTCGCCTATAGATGGGCAAGTGTTGTTATAATTGTGTCGCCTATAGATGGGCAGTGTTATAATTGTGTCGCCTATAGATGGGCAGCGTTGTTATAATTGTGTCGCCTATAGATGGGCAGTGTTTATAATCTTGTCACCTATAGATGGGCAGCGTTTTTATAATTGAGTCGCCTATAGATGGGCAGTGTTATAATTGTGTCGCCTATAGATGGGCAGCGTTGTTACAATTGTGTCGCCTATAGATGGGCAGTGTTTATAATCTTGTCACCTATAGATGGGCAGTGTTGTTATAATCGTGTCGCCTATAGATGGGCAGTGTTGTTATAATCGTGTCGCCTATAGATGGGCAGTGTTTATAATCTTGTCGCCTATAGATGGGCAGTGTTGTTATAATCGTGTCGCCTATAGATGGGCAGTGTTGTTATAATCGTGTCGCCTATAGATGGGCAGTGTTGTTATAATCGTGTCGCCTATAGATGGGCAGTGTTGTTATAATCTTGTCACCTATAGATGTCCTGTGTGGGCATGCTGGGAGTTATAGTTTTGCAACAGCTGGAGGCACACTGGTTTGGAAGCACCGGTGAAAAGTAATAAGGCAGGAACCTGAGCGTTTTCCGTTGTAAGGAAACCATGTGCGTCATTAGATTTCCACAGTTTATTGTGTTAAATAAATGAGACAACGCACAATTATAATGACATAAAAGCAACATAAAGCTACAGTATATAAACCAGGATATGTAAATGTAGAAAAACAATCTTTATTGCGAAACAAATACAGTGTATTTACATAAGGCGACGCTGCAGCCGGTTGTTCTTGTTGACGCCATCATTGCCCCAGGCGGGTCTAGTACTTTCTGGGGAGACCTTTAGGCCTGAAGTGATTGGGGTCCTTGCCGCTGCGCCCCCACTTGTTTGCCCTCTGATCGGCAGCGCTGTCCGCAAGGTTCCTGCCGCCAATGGTCTGGACCCGTTCTCTGGCGTTGCTGGGTTAAGATAGAATCGGATAAAGGCTTAAAGGGGTACTCCGGTGGAAAACTTTTTTTTTTTATCAACTGGAGCCAGAAAGTTAAACAGATTTGTAAATTACTTCTATAAAAAAAATCTTAATCCTTCCAGTACTTATCAGCTGCTGAATACTACAGAGGAGATTATTTTCTTTTTGGAACACAGAGCTCTCTGCTGACATCACTAGCGCAGTGCTCTCTGCTGACACCTCTGTCCATTTTAGGAACTGTTCAGAGCAGCATATGTTTGCTATGGGGATTTTCTCCTACTCTGGACAGTTCCTAAAATGGACAGAGATGTCAGCAGAGAGCACTGTGCTCATGATGTCAGCAGAGAGCTTTGTGTTCCAAAAAGAAAAGAATTTCCTCTGTAGTATTCAGCAGCTAATAAGTACTGGAAGGATTAAGATTTTATAATAGAAGTAATTTACAAAACTTTCTGGCACCAGTTGATAAAAAAAAAAGCTTTATACCGGAGTACCCCTTTAATGTATTGATTTTTGACACCTCTAGAGCGGTGTCTCTGATGACCTTCTTCTGTTAACACTCAGGTCACTGGCCTTGAGCCCCTAGTTCAACTGCGCTACTATATATATTTATTGTTTTGGACACAGGGCCATGATGATCTATGAAGGTTCCCCCTTTTGTTGGGGTCAGGACCCACCTCAATATCTTCCGGAATGCAGCCTGTACTGATATTTATTTATTTTTACTTACCGGTATTTTATTTTTTCCTCCCATTTGTTCCTGCAGCCACCACTAGGGGAAGCATACTGTTTATACCTTGACCTCAGCAATATCCTAGTATGCAGTGAGCTCCCCCTACTGGTGGCTGCAGGCAGTCGGAAGTTTTCTCATGCAACAGACTTCCAACCATTACAATAATGTTAACCCAGTGTTTCCCAACTAGGGGGGCCTCTAGCTGTTGCAAAACTACAACTCCCAGCATGCTGAAAGTTGTAGTTTTGCAACAGCTGGAGGCACACTGGTTAAAGGGGTACTCCAGTGGAAAACAATTTATTTTAAATCAAATGGTGCCAGAAAGTTAAACAGATTTGTAAATAACTTCTATTAAAATATCTTTATCCTTCCAGTACTTATCAGCTACAGTTTACTACAGAGGAAGTTCTTTTCTGTCTGTCCACAGTGCTCTCTGCTGACACCTCTGTCCGTGTCAGGAACTGTGTTCTCTTTGTGGTCCCTAGCAACATCCACCACCATCATGAATTAATCTTTGGGTGCGACTAGAGTAACTGTTTATCATTATACCTGGATGTAAACTGCCCGGTCTTAAAGGGGCCACTTACCTTATGACCCTGGCCGCCCAGGCTCCGCCCTTTCCTCTATTTGCGGCGTCGTAATTCCCCCGGGCATGGAAATATTTGTCGGAGTTCTTGAAGTTGGCTTCTCTCATATCTTTATAGGCCCGAGCCATGTCCCGCGATCCTGCAACACATGGGGAGAGTCAGCGGGGTCACCCTTTAATATGTTTCCCCTTCTGTATAATACAGTAGGACTGGGTTTTATTGCCTTGTAGCACAATTGCTTCCCCCTGCTGGACAGAGCTGGTAATTGCATGCTGTAAAATATTTAAACATTTTAATTGGCTTGTTCTAAAGGCCTAGTAATAGGCGTACAAGTGGAATAATTCATAATTTTTTATAAAAAAAAGATAAAATAATCTTCAGTGTAGTGTATGCAGCTCCCATGCAGACTTATGTCAACATGCTTACAGGCTGCAATCCGCCGCCGCCGCCGCTGCTCATTTTTTATTTTAAAATCTAATCTAATAAAAGAAAATACAATAAATAAATATAAAAAAAATAATAAACTTTTTTAAAATTGATTTATCAATATAAAATTGTAACGTACAAGTATGTTGCAAAAACACTGCAACATATTTGTTTTACACTGTTTTAATTAAAGGGGTACTCCGGTGGAAAAGTGTTTTTATTTTTTTTAAATTTTTTTTTAATGAACTGGTGCCAGAAAGTTACACCGATTTGTAAATTATTTCTATTTAAAAATCTCAATCCTTTCAGTACTTTTTAGCAGCTGTATGTTACAGAGGAAATTCTTTTCTTTTTGAATTTCTTTTTTTGTCTAGTCCACTGTGCTCTCTGCTGACACCTCTGTCCGTGTCAGGAACTGTCCAGAGCAGCATAGGTTTGCTATGGGGATTTTTCTCCTGCTGTGGACAGTTCCTGATACGGACATCAGGTGTCAGCAGAGAGCGCTGTGGTCAAGACAAAAAGAAATGCATTTCCTCCGTGGCATACAGCTGCTAATAAGTACTGGAAGGGTAAAGATTTTTTTAATAGAAGTCATTTAAAAATCTGTTTAACTTTCTGGAGCCAGTTGATAAAAAAAAAATAAAAAAAATAAAAATAAATAAAAAATAAAAAAAGATTGCGAAACTAAAACTCCCAGCGTGTCCTGTTGTATTTTTTTTGCAACATCTATAGAACCTTCGACTGTCAGGGCATGCTGGGAATTGTAGTACAGCCACAGGTTACTTGGCGACCACAGCCATACACAGTAATGTTTGCTTACTGAACCCTGGTGGTCACAGACGGTATTACATGTCACATTGACTTTCATTATTTCGTACTGGACGGCTCTTACCTTGGACGGCCTGCTTGGAGAATCTGGCAGCGTCCCTGACATTGTTCTTAACCTGTCGGCCTCTGTCCATAAACCTTTTCCACAACTGAGCCTGAGCCAAAGCCACCGACAGCAGCAGCAGGACGAGCACCGACAGCCTCATTGGTAATCAGCAGGGGGCGCTCCTGTCTGCAGAGTAGAGAAAAAAAAACACATTGGGTCCAGTACAGGTAACGTTTTTGGAATGACATTTACCTAGACAAGTGTTTCCCAAATTCTGGCTCTCCAGCTGTTGCAAAACTACAACGTCCAGCATGCCCTGACAGCCTTCGGCTGTCAGGGCATGCTGGACGTTGTAGTTTTGCAACAGCTGGTGAGCCACAGGTTGGGGAACTCTACTCTAGACTGTATACTTGTGGTATCCAACCTGAAGTTCTCCAGCTATCGCAACACTACAACTCCCAGCATGCCCAGCAAGTTGAAGTGCTGCAGCAGCTGGAGAACTACAGTTTGGGACACGCACCCTTAGATTATACACTGGTGGTCTCCAGCCCGTGCAGCACTATATGCAGTAGTCAGGGTATGCTGGGAGTTGTAGTGTAGCAACTGTTGGAGGAACACAGGTTCTAATACAAAACATTCCGCAGTATCTTCTAATCTTGTGATATTCTGGATATGATGCTGTTCTGTACTGTGAACCAGATTATCGGAATTTTCCCAGGTGATTTTAAAGCATGTTAAAAAATGAATGGGAAAATAATTGATCCCATAATTTGGGTGTCGCAGGCGTCTGATTTTCTTAATTCCCCAGGCTCCATCTCCATTTCTGCAGCAGGGAGGCAGTCAATAGTGAGCGGTGATGCAGTCAGTAGGGATGCGGTCGGTTGGTCTGTCTGTCTGGAGGGATGCGGTCGGTCTGTCTGTCTGTCTGGAGGGATGCGGTCTGTCTGTCTGGAGGGATGCGGTCTGTCTGTCTGGAGGGATGCGGTCTGTCTGTCTGGAGGGATGCGGTCTGTCTGTCTGGAGGGATGCGGTCTGTCTGTCTGGAGGGATGCGGTCTGTCTGTCTGGAGGGATGCGGTCTGTCTGTCTGGAGGGATGCGGTCTGTCTGTCTGGAGGGATGCGGTCTGTCTGTCTGGAGGGATGCGGTCTGTCTGTCTGGAGGGATGCGGTCTGTCTGTCTGGAGGGATGCGGTCTGTCTGTCTGGAGGGATGCGGTCTGTCTGTCTGGAGGGATGCGGTCTGTCTGTCTGGAGGGATGCGGTCTGTCTGTCTGGAGGGATGCGGTCTGTCTGTCTGGAGGGATGCGGTCTGTCTGTCTGGAGGGATGCGGTCTGTCTGTCTGGAGGGATGCGGTCTGTCTGTCTGGAGGGATGCGGTCTGTCTGTCTGGAGGGATGCGGTCTGTCTGTCTGGAGGGATGCGGTCTGTCTGTCTGGAGGGATGCGGTCTGTCTGTCTGGAGGGATGCGGTCTGTCTGTCTGGAGGGATGCGGTCTGTCTGTCTGGAGGGATGCGGTCTGTCTGTCTGGAGGGATGCGGTCTGTCTGTCTGGAGGGATGCGGTCTGTCTGTCTGGAGGGATGCGGTCTGTCTGTCTGGAGGGATGCGGTCTGTCTGTCTGGAGGGATGCGGTCTGTCTGTCTGGAGGGATGCGGTCTGTCTGTCTGGAGGGATGCGGTCTGTCTGTCTGGAGGGATGCGGTCTGTCTGTCTGGAGGGATGCGGTCTGTCTGTCTGGAGGGATGCGGTCTGTCTGTCTGTCTGGAGGGATGCGGTCTGTCTGTCTGTCTGGAGGGATGCGGTCTGTCTGTCTGTCTGTCTGGAGGGATGCGGTCTGTCTGTCTGTCTGTCTGGAGGGATGCGGTCTGTCTGTCTGTCTGTCTGGAGGGATGCGGTCTGTCTGTCTGTCTGTCTGGAGGGATGCGGTCTGTCTGTCTGTCTGGAGGGATGCGGTCTGTCTGTCTGTCTGGAGGGATGCGGTCTGTCTGTCTGGAGGGATGCGGTCTGTCTGTCTGGAGGGATGCGGTCTGTCTGTCTGGAGGGATGCGGTCTGTCTGTCTGGAGGGATGCGGTCTGTCTGTCTGGAGGGATGCGGTCTGTCTGTCTGGAGGGATGCGGTCTGTCTGTCTGGAGGGATGCGGTCTGTCTGTCTGGAGGGATGCGGTCTGTCTGTCTCTGTCTGGAGGGATGCGGTCTGTCTCTGTCTGGAGGGATGCGGTCTGTCTCTGTCTGGAGGGATGCGGTCTGTCTCTGTCTGGAGGGATGCGGTCTGTCTGTCTGTCTGGAGGGATGCGGTCTGTCTGTCTGTCTGGAGGGATGCGGTCTGTCTGTCTGTCTGGAGGGATGCGGTCTGTCTGTCTGGAGGGATGCGGTCTGTCTGTCTGTCTGGAGGGATGCGGTCTGTCTGTCTGGAGGGATGCGGTCGGTCTGTCTGGAGGGATGCGGTCTGTCTGTCTGTCTGGAGGGATGCGGTCGGTCTGTCTGTCTGGAGGGATGCGGTCAGTCAGTCTGGAGGGATGCGGTCAGATGCAGTCAGCAGGGATGCTCTCGCTCTAGGATCTGCAGTCTGTGCTCTCGCTCTGGGATCTGCAGTCTGTGCTCTCGCTCTGGGATCTGCAGTCTGTGCTCTCGCTCTGGGATCTGCAGTCTGTGCTCTCGCTCTGGGATCTGCAGTCTGTGCTCTCGCTCTGGGATCTGCAGTCTGTGCTCTCGCTCTGGGATTTGCAGTCTGTGCTCTCGCTCTGGGATTTGCAGTCTGTGCTCTCGCTCTGGGATTTGCAGTCTGTGCTCTCACCTGGGATTTGCAGTCTGTGCTCTCACCTGGGATCTGCAGTCTGTGCTCTCGCTCTGGGATCTGCAGTCTGTGCTCTCTCTCTGGGATCTGCAGTCTGTGCTCTCGCTCTGGGATCTGCAGTCTGTGCTCTCGCTCTGGGATCTGCAGTCTGTGCTCTCGCTCTGGGATCTGCAGTCTGTGCTCTCGCTCTGGGATCTGCAGTCTGTGCTCTCGCTCTGGGATTTGCAGTCTGTGCTCTCACCTGGGATCTGCAGTCTGTGCTCTCACCTGGGATCTGCAGTCTGTGCTCTCACCTGGGATCTGCAGTCTGTGCTCTCACCTGGGATCTGCAGTCTGTGCTCTCACCTGGGATCTGCAGTCTGTGCTCTCACCTGGGATCTGCAGTCTGTGCTCTCACCTGGGATCTGCAGTCTGTGCTCTCTCTCTGGGATCTGCAGTCTGTGCTCTCGCTCTGGGATCTGCAGTCTGTGCTCTCGCTCTGGGATCTGCAGTCTGTGCTCTCGCTCTGGGATCTGCAGTCTGTCCGGCGGTGCCGCTATTTATCTGGTCGCTGGCCGGTCACTTCCCCAGTCAGGATCCTGTACCCTGTTGCGTCACCCGTGTGGTTGCAGTCTAGAGGTCTCTCTGTAATGGACATTTCCCAATCTGAGAATTTCCTCCTTTTTTAAATTTTGTTTCTGAGTTTTACGAGAATCTCTGTTGTGCTCGGAGGTCTCCGTCTGCTGCCAGCTGGGAGGGGACACTCTCTCCGCTTTGGAATTTCCACTTAGGTTTTGAAATGCTGCAAGAAATAACCCAGGACACGTGCACTCGAGTGTTTATATAGTGGGGGCAGGAGGGGGCTGCGGAGCTTAGAGGGGAACAGTCTGATGTTTTGTGTAAATATTCACGGTCAGATTATGTTTGAGAGAATTCTAATTTAAATGGATTATCCAGTGTTTTATAAAAATTTATATGTGGGATAATTTATTTTTTAAACCCTTTTCTTCTCCTCAGTCACCCGCAGCTCCGTCTGGTCGTCTGATCTTCTTCTGAAATGAATTCTCAGTGCAGGTGATCAAGACACCACATTAGTTTTTATAAAACATTCGGGTGACCCCTTTTAAAGTAGTTATCCACTATCTACAAGATAAGGGGTGTTACACCACATCGATCACGGGAATATGTCCCTCCAAATGAACAGAGGGGCTGCGCAAATGCTCGGCCTCCATTCCGCTCACTGTCTATGGGACATCACAACGTTGAAGAGTTAAGCACTCAACAATTTTTGGAGGTCCTATAGAGAATTAGTTGGGCATTGACCAAGTGAGTGTTGTGGGCATCCTCTATGATCCTTGCAGGGGAGGGGGAGATGAGCTGTGACATTACCTATTCCCTTCTGTGGGAGAGTGTTGTGGACATGCTCTGTGCTCTGCACAGGGGAGGTGGGCGGTGAAATTACCTATTAACTTCTATTAGAGAGTGTTGTGGGCATGCTCCATGGTCTTTGCAAAGGTCATTGTGCAGGGGAGGAAGCGGTGAGCTGAGCTGTGGCCATCACCTATTAACATTCTATGGGGAGTGTTGTGGGCATGCTGTATGCTATGCACAGGGGAGGGGGAGGTGAGCTGTGGCAATCACCTATTAACATTCTATGGGGAGTGTTGTGGGCATGCTGTATGCTATGCACAGGGGAGGGGGAGGTGAGCTGTGGCAATCACCTATTAACATTCTATGGGGAGTGTTGTGGGCATGCTGTATGCTATGCACAGGGGAGGGGGAGGTGAGCTGTGGCCATTACCTATTAACATTCTATGGGGAGTGTTGTGGACATGCTGGATGCTCTGCACAGGTGAGGGGGAGGTGAGCTGTGGCATTACCTATTATCATTCTATGGGAGAGTGTTGTGGACATGCTCAATGCTCTGCACAGGGGAGGGGAGCTGTGGCATCACCTATTATCATTCTACGGAGAGTGTTGTGGGCATGCTGTATGCTCTGCACAGGGGAGGTGAGCTGTGGCATTACCTATTATCATTCTATGGGAGAGTGTTGTGGGCATGCTCTATGCTCTGCACAGGGGAGGTGAGCTGTGGCCATTACCTATTATCATTCTACGGAGAGTGTTGTGGGCATGCTGTATGCTCTGCACAGGGGAGGGGGGGGGGGGGGTGAGCTGTGGCCATTACCTATTAACATTCTATGGGGAGTGTTGTGGACAGGCTGTATGCTCTGCACAGGGGAGGGAGAGGTGAGCTGTGGCCATCACCTATTAACATTCTATGGGGAGTGTTGTGGACATGCTGTATGCTATGCACAGGGGAGGGGGAGGTGAGCTGTGGCCATCACCTATTAACATTCTATGGGGAGTGTTGTGGACATGCTGTATGCTCTGCACAGGGGAGGGAGAGGTGAGCTGTGGCCATCACCTATTAACATTCTATGGGGAGTGTTGTGGACATGCTGTATGCTATGCACAGGGGAGGGGAGCTGTGGCCATCACCTATTAACATTCTATGGGGAGTGTTGTGGACATGCTGTATGCTCTGCACAGGGGAGGGAGAGGTGAGCTGTGGCCATCACCTATTAACATTCTATGGGGAGTGTTGTGGACATGCTCTATGCTCTGCACAGGGGAGGTGAGCTGTGGCCATTACCCATTATCATTCTACGGAGAGTGTTGTGGGCATGCTGTATGCTCTGCACAGGGGAGGGGGAGGTGAGCTGTGGCCATTACCTATTATCATTCTATGGAGAGTGTTGTGGGCATGCTGTATGCTCTGCACAGGGGAGGGGGAGGTGAGCTGTGGCATTACCTATTATCATTCTACAGAGAGTGTTGTGGGCATGCTGTATGCTCTGCACAGGGGAGGTGAGCTGTGGCCATTACCCATTATCATTCTACGGAGAGTGTTGTGGGCATGCTGTATGCTCTGCACAGGGGAGGGGGAGGTGAGCTGTGGCATTACCTATTATCATTCTACAGAGAGTGTTGTGGGCATGCTGTATGCTCTGCACAGGGGAGGGGGGGGGGGGGTGAGCTGTGGCCATTACCTATTATCATTCTACGAAGTGTTGTGGGCATGCTGGATGCTCTGCACAGGGGAGGGGGAGGTGAGCTGTTGCCATTACCTATTATCATTCTACGGAGAGTGTTGTGGGAATGCTGGATGCTCTGCACAGGGGAGGTGAGCTGTGGCCATCACCTATTAACATTCTATGGGGAGTGTTGTGGGCATGCTGTATGCTCTGCACAGGGGAGGGGGGAGGTGAGCTGTGGCCATCACCTATTAACATTCTATGGGAAGTGTTGTGGGCATGCTCTGCACAGGGGAGGGGAGCTGTGGCATTACCTATTATCATTCTATGGAGAGTGTTGTGGGCATGCTGGATGCTCTGCACAGGGGAGGTGAGCTGTTGCCATCACCTATTATCATTCTATGGGGAGTGTTGTGGGCATGCTCTATGCTCTGCACGGGGAAGGTGAGCTGTGGCATTACCTATTATCATTCTATGGAGAGTGTTGTGGGCATGCTCTATGCTTTGCACAGGTGAGCTGAGCTGTGGCCATTACCTGTTGACACTCAGGCCATTGAAATAAATGGGGTCCCTGCCCGTCCGAGCTCGGATACTTGGGCATGTCGTTGTCATAGTGATTTACTGAAGCTCCTTTCTGGTGAACAGTGTCCTTGGTGGCAGAGGGCACAGATAGATGGAGGGAGCCATGTTGTTTCCCATCACATGACTGGGGATGGGGGCGGGATCTCGCTATATTACTCCTCACATCCAGGAGGAGACGAGATACAGGTAAGTCTCCCACCATTCACCAATGGCGAGGTTCCCCAGGAAGACCAAGTAAACATGGATAAACCCTCTACTACCTCACGCCAACATTCATAAACGTCCCCCATTGTATTTTAGAATTGACATGAAGGCCATGAAGGCCGAGCTCGATAGACGAGTCTGACATCTATGGATCTGCAAATAGGAAGATACAGAAAAGAAGCGTCTTACGGCATAAGAGAATATATCAGACATCAGGGCTGAGATCTTTTTAGGTTGTGTTGGGAGACTTAAAGGGGTACTCCGGTGGAAAACTTTTTTAAATCAACTGGTGCCAGAAAGTTAAACCGATTTGTAAATTACTTCTATTAAAAAATCTTAATCCTTCCAGTACTTATTAGCTGCTGAATACTACAGAGGAAAATGGTTTTCTTTTTGGAACACGGAGCTCTCTGCTGACATCATGTTCACAGTGCTCTCTGCTGACATCTCTGCCCATTTTAGGAACTTTCCAGAGTAGGAGAAAATCCCCATAGAAAACATATGCTGCTCTGGACAGTTCCTAAAATGGACAGAGATGTCAGCAGAGAGCACCGTGTTCCAAAAAGAAAATAATTTCCTCTGTAGTATTCAGCAGCTAATAAGTACTGGAAGGATTAATATTTTTTTAATAGAAGTAATTTACAAATCTGTTTAACTTTCTGGCACCAGTTGATTAAAAAAAAAAAAAAAGTTTTTCACCGGAGTGCCCCTTTAACTAGTAATAAGAATAATGTATTTTCGTACGTTTTATGTAAAGGACCGTTCTGTTTCATCCAGGGCTGCGGGTTGATGATATTCAGTCTTGTGCTACTTCTTATGGCCAATCTGCGAATGTGCATTTTTCCTACAAATATTTGTTGTTTGCAAAATAGTTGTTCTAGTCACATGACTTTCTGCAGTTAGATAGCGCCGCCCCGATATACTATATATTGTGTAACTTTGGACCATCCAGGGTTATTCATAGGACATGGCCACAGGGTTGCAGTTGCAACATGTTTACGGGACCAGAAGTTGCAGTCACCAATGGGACACACTCGGGGTCTGGATAATTTTTTATTTATAATTATTTTTTAATTTTTTTTATTTAGTTAATAAAATGTACATACTATAAATATTACAAAAACATTATTTCAACCCCCCCCCCCCCCCCCCCAACCCTGGGTCAAGATACTTTAGATATGGCGCAGCCCAGGACTTGTCATGTCCCTGTGTCAGAAGTGATGTTTTATTTTATTTTATTTTTTTTTATAGGTACGATTCATTGTGGCTAAACCATTGCCGTAAATTGCCTGGGGGAGTATTTTTACACACACCAGTCTGATGCATTGTTGTAAGCCTGTGATGTATATTCGCGATGTATGTATGAAACTGTATATAAACACAAGGATCTGGAGACAATGCAGAGGCCTTTATTCTTACAGTTCCCATCATTACTGGGTATAGGGACCTCCCAGTCAGTGCAGTGAATGTTAGGGGGGGATATCAGTATAAATGCAGGAGGTTTGCTGAACATTTAGGGTCCCGGTCTAATACTTATTAGGAAGACCATTAGGCCTGAAGTGATTGGGGTCCTGTCCGCTGCGGCCCCACTCGTTGGCCCTCTGATCTGCGGCGCTGTCCTGGGCTCCTCTTCCGCTGTTGGACTGGCAGCCTTCTCTTGCGTCACTGGGGAGAGAAGGAAATGGTCCCGGCTGAGTACAGGTATTGTGCATGAAGTGTAGGGTATTTTGCAGCTTCTCTTGTCACAGCCAGAGCTGCAGTCAGACTTCTGCCCATTTCCTCTTTGCTGCCTCCTGGTACAGTAATAGTGATCCCCAACATATCCTGACAGCCTCAGACTAGGAAGTAATAGTGATCCCCAACATATCCTGACAGCCTCGGACTAGGAAGTGATAGTGATCCCCAACATATCCTGACAGCCTCAGACTAGGAAGTAATAGTGATCCCCAACATATCCTGACAGCCTCAGACTAGGAAGTAATAGTGATCCCCAACATATCCTGACAGCCTCAGACTAGGAAGTAATAGTGATCCCCAACATATCCTGACAGCCTCAGACTAGGAAGTAATAGTGATCCCCAACATATCCTGACAGCCTCAGACTAGGAAGTAATAGTGATCCCCAACATATCCTGACAGCCTCAGACTAGGAAGTAATAGTGATCCCCAACATATCCTGACAGCCTCAGACTAGGAAGTAATAGTGATCCCCAACATATCCTGACAGCCTCAGACTAGGAAGTGATAGTGATCCCCAACATATCCTGACAGCCTCATACTAGGAAGTGATAGTGATCCCCAACATATCCTGACAGCCTCAGACTAGGAAGTAATAGTGATCCCCAACATATCCTGACAGCCTCAGACTAGGAAGTAATAGTGATCCCCAACATATCCTGACGGCCTCAGACTAGGAAGTGATAGTGATCCCCAACATATCCTGACGGCCTCAGACTAGGACGTGATAGTGATCCCCAACATATCCTGACAGCCTCGGACTAGGAAGTGATAGTGATCCCCAACATATCCTGACAGCCTCAGACTAGGAAGTAATAGTGATCCCCAACATATCCTGACAGCCTCATACTAGGAAGTGATAGTGATCCCCCAACATATCCTGACCGCCTCATACTAGGAAGTGATAGGGACCCCCAACATATCCTGACAGCCTCAGACTAGGAAGTGATAGTGATCCCCAACATATCCTGACCGCCTCATACTAGGAAGTGATAGGGACCCCCAACATATCCTGACAGCCTCATACTAGGAAGTGATAGGGACCCCCCAACATATCCTGTCCGCCTCAGACTAGAAAGTGATAGTGATCCCCAACATATCCTGACAGCCTCATACTAGGAAGTGATAGGGACCCCCAACATATCCTGACAGCCTCAGACTAGGAAGTGATAGTGATCCCCAACATATCCTGACCGCCTCATACTAGGAAGTGATAGGGACCCCCAACATATCCTGACAGCCTCAGACTAGGAAGTGATAGTGATCCCCAACATATCCTGACAGCCTCAGACTAGGAAGTGATAGTGATCCCCCACATATCCTGACAGCCTCGGACTAGGAAGTGATAGTGATCCCCAACATATCCTGACAGCCTCGGACTAGGAAGTGATAGGGAGCCCCCACATATCCTGACAGCCTCGGACTAGGAAGTGATAGTGATCCCCCAACATATCCTGACAGCCTCAGACTAGGAAGTGATAGTGATCCCCCACATATCCTGACAGCCTCAGACTAGGAAGTGATAGTGATCCCCAACATATCCTGACCGCCTCATACTAGGAAGTGATAGGGACCCCCAACATATCCTGACAGCCTCATACTAGGAAGTGATAGGGACCCCCCAACATATCCTGTCCGCCTCAGACTAGAAAGTGATAGTGATCCCCAACATATCCTGACAGCCTCATACTAGGAAGTGATAGGGACCCCCAACATATCCTGACAGCCTCAGACTAGGAAGTGATAGTGATCCCCAACATATCCTGACCGCCTCATACTAGGAAGTGATAGGGACCCCCAACATATCCTGACAGCCTCAGACTAGGAAGTGATAGTGATCCCCAACATATCCTGACAGCCTCAGACTAGGAAGTGATAGTGATCCCCCACATATCCTGACAGCCTCGGACTAGGAAGTGATAGTGATCCCCAACATATCCTGACAGCCTCGGACTAGGAAGTGATAGGGAGCCCCCACATATCCTGACAGCCTCGGACTAGGAAGTGATAGTGATCCCCCAACATATCCTGACAGCCTCAGACTAGGAAGTGATAGTGATCCCCCACATATCCTGACAGCCTCAGACTAGGAAGTGATAGTGAGCCCCAACATATCCCGACAGCCTCGGACTAGGAAGTGATAGTGAGCCCCAACATATCCTGACAGCCTCAGACTAGGAAGTGATACTGAGCCCCAACATATCCTGACAGCCTCAGACTAGGAAGTGATAGTGAGCCCCAACATATCCTGACAGCCTCAGACTAGTAAGTGATAGTGATCCCCCACATATCCTGACAGCCTCAGACTAGGAAGTGATAGTGATCCCCAACATATCCTGACAGCCTTGGACTAGGAAGTGATAGTGATCCCCAACATATACTGACAGCCTCAGACTAGGAAGTGATAGTGATCCCCCACATATCCTGACAGCCTCGGACTAGGAAGTGATAGTGATCCCCAACATATCCCGACAGCCTCGGACTAGGAAGTGATAGTGAGCCCCAACATATCCTGACAGCCTCAGCCTAGGAAGTGATAGTGAGCCCCAACATATCCTGACAGCCTCAGACTAGGAAGTGATAGTGATCCCCCACATATCCTGACAGCCTCAGACTAGGAAGTGATAGTGATCCCCCACATATCCTGACGGCCTCAGACTAGGAAGTGATAGTGATCCCCCACATATCCTGACAGCCTCAGACTAGGAAGTGATAGGGAGCCCCCACATATCCTGACAGCCTCGGACTAGGAAGTGATAGTGATCCCCAACATATCCTGACAGCCTCAGACTAGGAAATAAGACACAGGAGGCTGAGCAGGAGATATTCTTAGCTGCACCTGACAGATCCTCTTAGATCCCTCATTGATCACATAAATATAGGGCCACATACCTTATAATCTTGGCTGCCCAGGCTCCTCCGCTCCCTCTTCTTGCAGCGTCGTAGTTCCCTCGGGCGTGGAAATACTTGTCCGAATCCTTGAAGTTGGCTTCTCTCATGTCCATGTAGGCGCGACCCATGTCCCAAGATCCTGCAACATGTCAGGAAATACCAGCTGAGTGGTCACTCATCCTTAAAGGGGTTTTCCATCTTTGTTAAAGAATTCTGTCTATAGCTAATATTACAGAATGGTCACATGCAGCCTGTGGACAGGGGTGGCGCTGTTTTTGGAAACAAGCAGCCATGTTCGTCTTATCTTGGACAGTCCCTGTGATTTCCAGCCACCCCTCTCATTCAGCTGAACAGTAACTGCGCCCCCCAGTGGACAAAATATTAAGAAGGAGAATGTCCTGTAGACCTCGAATATAAAACATTTAATGAATTTTAATTCCTTATCAAAACAACTCACCCTGACCGGCTTCTTTAACAAATCTGGCGCCATCGTTAATTTTTTTGCCCGTATCTTTAACCCATTGAACAAACTGTGCGTGAGCGACCGTCACAGACAGGACCAGCAGGAGGAGCACCGGGCCCTTCATTGGGATCAGCAGAGAAAGTCTTGTCTGCCAGAAAGGATAGAAAATGTGATTATTAGACAGGATTGGGGCCTCATCCACATCAAGATTTAGGGAAGATTTTTTGTTTATTATAGGACCATGAAAGTGAATGAGAAGAGGTTCTCCAGGACTAAAAGAATATTCATGTCTATGGGATGTGGCTCATCCCCATTCAAGTGAATTAATTATCTTGTACTGATGTTAATTTATACGTGTAGGGCTAATTACTGTGGATTCCCAATCCTGTTTTCCTGCGGTCAGTCAGTAGGGGGGATGCGGTCAGTCAGTAGGGGGGATGCGGTCAGTCAGTAGGGGGGATGCGGTCAGTCAGTAGGGGGGGATGCGGTCAGTCAGTAGGGGGGATGCGGTCAGTCAGTAGGGGGGATGCGGTCAGTCAGTAGGGGGGATGCGGTCAGTCAGTAGGGGGGATGCGGTCAGTCAGTAGGGGGGGATGCGGTCAGTCAGTAGGGGGGGATGCGGTCAGTCAGTAGGGGGGATGCGGTCAGTCAGTAGGGGGGATGCGGTCAGTCAGTAGGGGGGATGCGGTCAGTCAGTAGGGGGATGCGGTCAGTCAGTAGGGGGGATGCGGTCAGTCAGTAGGGGGGATGCGGTCAGTCAGTAGGGGGATGCGGTCAGTCAGTAGGGGGGATGCGGTCAGTCAGTAGGGGGGATGCGGTCAGTCAGTAGGGGGGATGCGGTCAGTCAGTAGGGGGGATGCGGTCAGTCAGTAGGGGGGATGCGGTCAGTCAGTAGGGGGATGCGGTCAGTCAGTAGGGGGGATGCGGTCAGTCAGTAGGGGGGATGCGGTCAGTCAGTAGGGGGGATGCGGTCATCAGAGATGCTCTCACCTGGGATCTGCAGTCTGCGCTCTCGCTCTAGGATCTGCAGTCTGCGCTCTCGCTCTAGGATCTGCAGTCTGTGCTCTCGCTCTAGGATCTGCAGTCTGCGCTCTCGCTCTAGGATCTGCAGTCTGTCAGGCGGTGCCACTATTTATCTGGTCGGTGGGCGGTCACTGCCCCAGCCAGGATCCTGTAACCCATGTGAGTGACTCGTAGAGGTCTCTCTGTAATGGGAATTTCCCAATCTGAGAATTACCTCCTTTCACTTTTGTTTCTGAGTTTTACGAGAATCTCTGTTGTGCTCGGAGGTCTCTGTCTGCTGCCAGGCTGGGAGGGGACGCTCTCTTCGTTTTGGAATTTCCACTGAGGTTTTGAAATGATGCAAGAAATAACCAAGGACACGTGTGCGGAGCTTAGAGGGGAACAGTCTGGTGTTTTGTGTAAAAATCCACGGTCAGATTATGTTTTAGAGAATTCTAATTTAAATGGATTATCCAGTGTTTTATAAAAATTGATATGGGGATAATTTTTATTATTTTTTATTATTTTTTAAACCCTAAATTTCTCCTCAGTCACCCGCAGCTCCGTCTGGTCGTCTGATCTTCTTCTGAAATGAATGCTCAATGCAGGTGATCAAGACACCACATTCGTTTTTATAAAACATTTGGGTGACCCCTTTTGAAAGCAGTTATCCACTATCCACAAGATAAAGGATAAGTAATTTATGGTTGTGGGTTACACCACATCGGTCATGGGAATAGAGGTCAAATGTCCCCCCAAATGAACAGAGGGCCTGTGCAAATGCTCGGCCTCCATTCCGCTCACTGTCTATGGGAAATCACAACGTTGAAGAGTTTTGCACTCCAATTCCAATTTTTGGAGGTCCTATAGAGAATTAGTTGGGCATTGGCCAAGTGAGTGTTGTGGGCATCCTCTATGATCCTTGCAGGGGAGGGTGAGATGAGCTGTGACATTACCTATTCCCTTCTGTGGGAGAGTATTGTGGACATGCTCTGTGCTCTGCACAGGGGAGGGGGAGGTGAGCTGTCGCCATCACCTATTGACATTCTATGGGGAGTGTTGTGGGCATGCTGCATGGTCTGTACAAAGGTCATTGTGCAGGGGAGGGGGAGGTGGGCTGTGGCCATTACCTGTTGTGAGCCTCAATTCCCTACATACCCTGACCGCTTCAGACTAGATAGCAAAAGTGAGCATCTAAGTCCTAACATACACTGACAGCGTCAGACTTGGAAGTGATAGTGATCCGCAACATATCCTGACAGCCTCAGACTAGGAAGTTAAAGGGGTACTCCGGTGAAAAAACTTTGTTTTTTTTTAAATCAGCTGGTGCCAGAAAGTCAAACAAATTTGTAAATTATTTCTATTAAAAAAATCTTAATCCTTCCAGTACTTGTTAGCTGCTGAATACTACAGAAGAAATTATCTTTTTGGAACACAGAGCTCTCTGCTGACATCATGACCACAGTGCTCTCTGCTGACACCTCTGTCCATTTTAGGAACTGTCCGGAGCAGCATATGTTTGCTATGGGGGATTTTCTCCTACTCTGGACAGTTCTTAAAATGGACAGAGATGTCTTATGAGAGCACTGTGCTCATCATTCAGCAGAGAGCTCTGTGTTCTAAAAAGAAAAGGATTTCCTCTTTAGTATTCAGCAGCTAATAAGTACTGGAAGGACTAAGATTGTTTGAATAGAAGTAATTTACAAATCTGTTTAACTTTCTGGCACCAGTTGATTAAAAAAAAAAGAAAACGTTTTCCAGCAGAGTACCCCTTTAAGACATAGGAGACTGAGCCGGAGATATTCTTAGCTGCACCTGACAGATCCTAATCTTAGATCCCTCATTGATCCCATAAATATAGGGCCACATACCTTATAACCTTGTCTGCCCAGGCTCCTCCGCTCCCTCTTCTGGCAGCGTCGTAGTTCCCTCGGGCGTGGAAATACTTGTCCGAATCCTTGAAGTTGGCTTCTCTCATGTCCATGTAGGCGCGACCCATGTCCCAAGATCCTGTAAGAGGGAATACCAACTGAGTGGTCACCTCCATCCTCCTCTAAAAACAGTGCTTATGGCCAAAATTACCAAATAGTCACATTCTCCACCCTCCCCCTTTCTTTCTGCTTGGAATATATACTCTTACATTTGGACACTAAAAACTGACCTTATTCTAATGCTGTTTGTTACAATGTATCAGTGTGGGAAATCCTTACAGCTGCCCAAATGTCTCTTCTGGAATTCTGGGCGATTGCTCTTATCTGCACCAATCAAGCCGAAGCGTTGTAATTGGTTTTTATTAAATGTCCAAAAACTTTGCCCCCAGTGGACAAAATGGTCGGTTTAGTTGAACATTGAGAGACAGAATAACAAACAAAAGTCCTGAAAACGTTATGGATTGATCCTATGGATTAAGTATTTGACCTCCTATGAGTCAGTAAGATTTCTGACCCCAGGTGTCTTTTCATACATTTAATGAGCTGAGATTAGAAGCACTCTCTTAAAGGGAACACTCCTAATCTTATCTTGTTACCTGTATACAAGACACCAGTCCAAAGAATCAATCAAATTCCAAACTCTCCATCATGGCCAAGACCAGGTGTCTTTTTATACAGGTAATGAGCGGAGATTAGAAGCACTCTCTTAAAAGGGAACACTCCTAATCTTATCTTGTTACCTGTATACAAGACACCAGTCCAAAGAATCAAATTTCAAACTCTCCATCATGGCTATGACCAGGTGTCTTTTTATACAGGCAATGAGCTGAGATTAGAAGCACTCTCTTAAAGGGAACACTCTTAAACAAGGCTGGAATGGGCTCCAAGACCATTATACACAAATAGAAGAAACACAAAATATCAGTCAATCTCCTTTAGTCAGGGGCCCTTTGCAATATTTCACCTCTTTGATCTTGAACATGGTGGAAAGTTTGGATTCTGATTGACGCTTCTGTGCACAGGTGTCTTTTATACAGGTAACAAGCTGAGATTAGCTGCGTTCCCTTTTTAAGAGAGTGCTCCTAATCTCAGCGTGTTATCCTGTATAAAAGACACCTGGGAGCCAGAAATCTTTCTAATTGATAGGGGGTCAAATACTTATGCAAATCAATTCATACCTGCATGCATTTTGTTGTTGTTGTTGTGATTGTTCTATGTCGCTCACTCTTCAAATAAACCGACCATTAATATTCATAGACCGATTTTATTTCTTTGTCAAGAGGCAAACGTAGAGAATCAGGGGGTCAAATACTTTTTTCCTTCACTGTAGGCAGTGGTCTCAAACTGAGGCCCTCCAGATGTTGCAAAACTCCCAGTATGCCCAGACAGCCAAAGGCCTTTCTGCCTCCTCCAGAGGATCCACACTGTCCCTGAAAGGTAAATTAAGGCTTCCCTCTCATCTCACCCCTTTGTGCAGTGGTCCCAAACTTTGCCCCCCCCCCCCAGATGTTGCAAAACTTCAACTCCCATCATGCCTGGACAGCCAACGGCTGTCCGGGCATGCTGGGAGTTGAAGTTTTGCAACATCTGGAGGGCCACAGTTTGAGACCACTGACTGTAGCCGTTGCAAAAACTATAACTCCCAGCATTGCAGTTTTTTTTCACACTTTATCAAAACAACTCACCTTGACCGGCTTGTTTTACAAATCTGGCGCTGTCCATAATTTTTCTTCCGGAGTCTTTTGCCCAATCAAAAGTGCACATGCGCGATCCCCGCCGACAGGGCCAGCAGGAGGATCAGCGGCCCCTTCATTGGGATCAGCGGAGAAGATCTTGGATAGAAAATGTGATTACTCCGGACCGCACTCGCTTACTCCGGACCGCACTCGCTTACTCCGGACCGCACTCGCTTACTCCGGACCGCACTCGCTTACTCCGGACCGCACTCGCTTACTCCGGACCGCACTCGCTTACTCCGGACCGCACTCGCTTACTCCGGACCGCACTCGCTTACTCCGGACCGCACTCGCTTACTCCGGACCGCACTCGCTTACTCTGGACCGCACTCGCTTACTCCGGGGTCTATCACTCTCTGCCGCTATTTATTCGGCTGCCAGACACCAATAGAAATCTTGAAAAGTTGTGTTTTGCTGATGTCTGTACCAGCGTATAATAGGCTTTAAACAAATTAAATGTCAATGTGGTATATGAAGGTAGTATATGAAATATAAACCGGCGTTGGGTATGTGGACACCTATTATTGTTATTCTCTTATTTGTCCTATTTCAGGCAGTAATTATGAGCAGGATGTTTGCTCGTTCTAATCGCAGTTTTGCAGATTTTACATTTTTTTTTTCCCCCCCGTTCTTTTTACCTTTACAGTAGAACTTTTGGCTGTCAGGATTAGGGGCAATCCAAATACTAGGGGGTCTAAAGTAAGATGAGAGGACAAGACTTGTGTATCCGTAATTGTCCTTCTTCAGGACTGATCTTACTCAGCGAAACTTTTTAGTTTAAGCGAAACTTTTAAACTAGGGCTTGAGAAATTTGTTACTGATCTTGGAACCTGGATGCTGTATGTGACTCAATGTTACGTCATATAATCAGTGATTAATGTCCCCTCATATCCTCCTGTGTCACAATCATTAGTGTCCCCTCATATCCTCCTGTGTCACAATCATTAGTGTCCCCTCATATCCTCCTGTGTCACAATCATTAGTGTCCCCTCATATCCTCCTGTGTCACAGTCATTAGTGTCCACTCATCTCCCCCTGTGTCGGTCACTAGTGTCCCCTCATTTCCCTTGTGTTACTGTCATTAGTGTCTCCTCATTTAACTTGTGTCACAGTCATTAATGTGCCCCCTCATCTTCCCCTGTGCATCAGTCATTAGTGTCCCTCTCATCTCCCCCTGTATGAGTCATAAGTGTCCCCTCATTTTCCTTGTGTCACATATTTTAGTGTCCCATCATCTCTGTCAGTCATTATTGTCCCCTCATCTCCCATGTGTACCATTCATTAGTGTCCCCCTCATCTTTCCCAGTGTCACAGTCATTAGTGTCCCCCTCATCTCTACCTGTATCAGTCATTAGTGTCCTCTCATCTCCCCCTGTGCAACAGTCATAAGTGTCCCCTCATCTCTCCGTCAGTCATTAGTGTCCCCTCATCTCTCCCTGTGCAACAGTCATTAGCGTCCCCTCATCTCACTGTGTCAGTCATTAGTGTCCCCCTCATCTCTCCCTGAGTCAGTCATTAGTGTCCCCTCATCTCTCCCTGTGCAACAGTCATTAGTGTCCCCTCATCTCACTGTGTCAGTCATTAGTGTCCCCCTCATCTCTCCCTGAGTCAGTCATTAGTGTCCCCTCATTTAACTTTTGTCAGTCATTAGTGTCCCCTCATTTAACTTTTGTCAGTCATTAGTGTCCCCTCATTTAACTTGTGTCAGTCATTAGTGTCCCCTCATTTAACTTGTGTCAGTCATTAGTGTCCTCTCATCTCCCCCTGTGCAACAGTCATTACAGTCCCACTCATCTCCACCTGTATTACAGTCATTAGTGTCCTCTCATATCTGCCCGTGTCACAGTTACAAGTGTCCCCTCATTTCCCTTGTGTCCCATATTTTAGTGTCCCATCATCTCTCCCTGTTTGTCAAAGTCATTAGCTGGGAAACCCTGCGGTACAGAGACCACTATGCAGGATTGGGAGGAGAGGAGCTGTGACCATAGCTAAAAGGTGACGGTAATGTAGATTTTGTTTGCGTAAAAAAGTTGCACGTACTTGCGCATGTACGACTTTTCTATACATGCTGCGACTTTTTGATTTTTGCTTATTCCAACGCACATTTCTGAAATCTGCTCACGTAGTATTTATTTATTACTTTTCAGTGGTCGTGTATTTATCAAATGCAATAGTCGCTATTTATGAAGAAAAAAAGCCGCAGCTCCATTTAAAAGTGGCATATGTATTCCAGGTCCAACCTGGCTTACAGAAAGTGTATACGTCCGCAGAAAAGGACATTAACACCTACTGTAACAACTGTTCTTGTTCTGCATCATGAAACAAAGCTGTCAGATGTCATCACAGTAAACATCCCGTACATGAGCTCCCAGTTGTTGTATCTCTTTATTGAATTATCTATCAGGTTTTTATGGTTTTGGGGAAATCGGTCACCACTTTTGTTTATTTTGCAGCATCTTCCATATAAGTAGTTTTTTTTATTTTAGGGGGTCGCAGGATTGGAGATGATCTTTTTTGATTGATTCTTGACTTCAGTCATGGAGTCTCTGGATACATCTATTCATCATCCTCGTAATCTTGTTTTTGCCTGTGATGATAAATGTGGATTTGTATCATGTTACTCTACATAATTATTGTGCAAAAGTTGTCTTAAAAGTATCAATTGTCCTGATTTTAAAGGGGTACTCCAGTTGTTTTTTTTTTTTTTCAAGTCAACTGGTGCCAAAAATTTTAACAGATTTGTAAATTACTTCTATATAAAAATCTTAATCCTTCCAGTACTTATCAGCTGTGGTATACTACACTGACCACAGTGCTCTCTGCTGACATCTCTGTCCATTTTAGGAACTGTCCAGAGCAGGATAGATTTGCTATGGGGATTTTATCCTGCTCTGGACAGAGGTGTCAGCAGAGAGCACTGTGGTCAGACTGAAAAGAACTACACAACTTCCTCTGTAGTATACAGCGGCTGATAAGTACTGGAAGGATTAAGATTTTTTAACAGAAGTAATTTACAAATCTGTTTAAACTTTCCGCCACCAGTTGAAATTTTTTTATTTTCCCACTGGCGTACCCCTTTTAAATGGGAACTCTCATTAAAACAAATTTTTGCTATTTCACTCCTTGTGGTAATTTTTTTTTTCTAATATACTTTTTGGTAAAAAAAAATGAAGGCCCCCCCCATTATTTAAGCACAAATAAAACATAGAAAACTTCATTTATTTTTATTTTTTTAAACAAAGTATATTAGAAATCATTTTTATTTACCATAAAGAGTGCAATAGCAAAAAATAATTTTAATGAGAGTTGCCCTTTAAGATGGCCATACTCCTAGGGTTTGCATCATCCCCGTATACATGCATTCTTGGCTTACCATGGGAAAAATGGATATGTAATGAAACTCACACCACCTTTTCATATCTTTCCTTTTAAAAGTTCTTGTTTTACTCTGTCTAGGAGCCTTGAAAACTGACCGGGATTGTATGCCAAGCCAAGAGAAGATTACCTATCTGCAGAACGCTGTTTCAAGGTTTTTGCTGTCTTCTGAATGTGTATTTTCTCTTTCTATAGAGATTTCTGGCTTGGCATACTTTCCTAATCAGTTTCCAAGAAATCTGCTTGGAGTAAAACATTGACTTTTAAGGGAAAAGGTGGGATGAGAGAGTTGCTATTTATTTATATATATATATATATATATATATATATATATATATATATATATATATATATATATCTATCTATCCTATCTTCCCATAATTCCCAGTTGAGCATCAATGGCCTGTAAGAGTGAGAACCTCAATATCAGAAGAAAATAACAAAGTCATAGTCTGGTGAGATTTGGCCAAAACAAAAAGGTTGTTATAAACTTTTTAAATCTTGTTGAAAAGATCCTTGCAACATGACCAGGAATATCAGCCAAACCAGAAACAACCATCTATAGACAACTGTTATGGTGGTGCCTGGCTAACATTCCTGATCATGTTCCAAGGCTCCATACAGAGCGGATGTTGACTTGCATGGTAGGTGGCACTAGAGAGAAGTGGGGACTCTAATGAGAGCTAATTTGCATACTTCCTTCTTGTAGAGCATTGCTTTTAATACATAGCTCTTCAATAAGTACAGCATGGAGCTACAACAAAGTTCCCTACTTCGTACTGACCGGTGAACATGTCTACAGATGGGTATCGGCATCTACGTTATATCTCATTTACCTTCTATATGAAGGGCGTCTGCCTTGTCTTCTATCATATCTGCCATGGTCCTCCTGGGGTTCACCATAATCTGATTCATCTTGACTAAATTTCTGGCGTTGTCCTCCACGACTGCCACGTCCTCCACCTCCTCCACGACCGCCACGTCCTCCACCTCCTCCACGACCGCCACGTCCTCCACCTCCTCCAGACCTCCCAGAAAGCTTGTTTGTAAGACCTCCTAGTATCGACCCCTTCTGGCCGTCCCCAGAATCCAGTAACTCTGACAAACCAAACTTCTGGGTCAGTCCAGCTTGACCATTTCCTGGATCCATGATCTTCTGGGCCATGCCTGCCAGCCCTCCTCCGGCCCCACCACCTCCTAAGAACTTCTGGGCCATGCCTGCCAGCCCTCCTCCGGCCCCACCACCTCCTAAGAACTTCTGGGCTATGTCTGCCAGCCCTCCTCCGGCCCCACCACCTCCTAAGAACTTCTGGGCTATGTCTGCCAGCCCTCCTCCTGCCCCACCACCTCCTAAGAACTTCTGGGCCAGTCCAGACAGCTGGTTAGGGATTCCGCCACCCTGCTGGCCTTTCTGACCTCTAAAGCCACGTCTTCCTCCGGGTGGACCATTTTCTCCTGAGAATGCACGAGAACAGAGATTATATACGTGCATCTACTTACCATGAGTTACCATCATATAGACCAGTGGTCTCCAAACTGTGACCCTCCAGATGTTGCAAAACTAAAATTCCCAGCATGCCCGGGCAGCTTACTCGCCTTCATCTCCAGAATTGTCTTCCTGACTGTAGCGTCTGCATTCTGCATGGTGTAGGATCAGGGTGAGCAACACGGCACAGAGTACGGGCTTCATGGTGATGTGGATCAGTGTGTAACACAAACCTGCTATAAAATACAGATATAATCAACATTGTACAGTACATTACTTGTCCTGTACTGATCCTGAGTTATATCCTGTATTATACTCCAGAGCTGTACTCACTATTCTGCTGGTGAGATCACTGTGTACATACATTACATTACTTGTCCTGTACTGACCCTGAGTTATATCCTGTATTATACCCCAGAGCTGTACTCACTATTCTGCTGGTGAGATCACTGTGTACATACATTACATTACTTATCCTGTACTGATCCTGAGTTATATCCTGTATTATACCCCAGAGCTGTACTCACTATTCTGCTGGTGAGATCACTGTGTACATACATTACATTACTTATCCTGTACTGATCCTGAGTTATATCCTGTATTATACTCCAGAGCTGTACTCACTATTCTGCTGGTGAGGTCACTGTGTACATACATTACATTACTAATCCTGTACTGATCCCGAGTTATATCCTGTATTATACTCCAGAGCTGTACTCACTATTCTGCTGGTGGAGGTCACTGTGTACATACATTAAATTACTTATCCTGTTCTGATCCTGAGTTATATCCTGTATTATACTCCAGAGCTGTACTCACTATTCTGCTGGTGAGATCACTGTGTATATACATTACTGATCCTGAGTTATATCCTGTATTATACTCCAGAGCTGTACTCACTATTCTGCTGGTGAGATCACTGTGTATATACATTACTGATCCTGAGTTATATCCTGTATTATACTCCAGAGCTGTACTCACTATTCTGCTGGTGAGGTCACTGTGTACATACATTACATTACTTGTCCTGTACAGACCCTGAGTTATATCCTGTATTATACCCCAGAGCTGTACTCACTATTCTGCTGGTGAGGTCACTGTGTACATACATTACATTACTTGTCCTGTACAGACCCTGAGTTATATCCTGTATTATACCCCAGAGCTGTACTCACTATTCTGCTGGTGAGGTCACTGTGTACATACATTACATTACTTATCCTGTACTGATCCTGAGTTATATCCTATTTCTGAAGTCACTTACTGTGGCAGGAGCAGCGGGTGAGCGTCCCGACGCCTCTTCTCCAGAGGATTTATAAAGCCGGTGTTATACCTCTGCCTTATATATCGCACGGGGCAGGATGGGCCGGGTACATTTTGTTTGACCTCTCTGTTATTGTTTTGCGGTTGTTTTCTTATTTTGGGTTTGCTCTAAGCCAAAGTCAAATGTCAGGCAATAAATGTGAGGTATTAAATATCAGCTAAACTGACCGAGGATTTATCAGGATTTATAAAGATATGTCAAAGGAGAAGAAAACCAAGATCACTGCTTATAATAGTGCAACAATGTTATAATAGGAGCGGGTGCGACCAGTCACATGTATGATGTCATTATATCTGGACATTATAAGGACTAAACATGTGGCTTATCCTGTACTGATCCTGAGTAATATCCTGTATTGTACTGCAGAGCTGTACTCACTATTCTGCTGGTGAGATCACTGTGTACATACATTACTTATCCTGTACTGATCCTGAGTTATATCCTGTATTATACTCCAGAGCTGTACTCACTATTCTGCTGGTGAGGTCACTGTGTACATACATTACATTACTTATCCTGTACTGATCCTGAGATATATCCTGTATTATACTCCAGAGCTGTACTCACTATTCTGCTGGTGAGGTCACTGTGTACATACATTACATTACTTATCCTGTACTGATCATGAGTTATATCCTGTATTATACTCCAGAGCTGTACTCACTATTCTGCTGGTGAGGTCACTGTATACATACATTACATTACTTATCCTGTACTGATCCTGAGTTATATCCTGTATTAAATACAACCTTTAAGGGGTAACCCCTTTGCGGGTAAAAACCCTTACTAGAAACCCCCCTAAAATTGTTGTTCTTTTATTTTATTGTTTTAAAAGATATACCCCACACAATAGGTTAAAATTCTCAGTGGTACTGGCTCCCTATCTTTGTTTACTACTGTCACCACTGTATTAAAACATCAAGCTGATAGCCTCTCTGACGTTTCACTGACGAATCAGCTTTGTCAACGGCTATGAGGCTAAACTTAGTTTAGCCTCATAGCCCTTGACAAAGCTGATTCGTCAGTGAAACGTCAGGGTGGCTATCAGCATGATTTAACACAGCGGTGACAGTAGTAAACAAAGATAAGTCAGTACCACGGAGAATTTTAACCTAAGTAATGTAATGTTTGTACACAGTGACCCCACCAGCAGAATAGTGAGTACAGCTCTGGAGTATAATACAGGATATAAATCGAGATTTTCCTAGCTAACGTGACGGAAAATATAAGTTATATGAAGACAGGAGACGAGTATCTTGCATTAATCTTTCTTTAATTAATGCCCATAGCAGAAAAAATCTTTATACAAACGTATTTAATAAAAATCTTTTAAAAAACTACATATCCCAGCAGTCCCCTGTGAACTCCTCCTCTTATCCCAGCATGCTGGCTGCTATATAAGGGACTGCTTGAAGATCCTCTTCCTCTTTCTTTATGCGAACTGCATGACCGTCACCAGAATCACGGAACTCCGGAATCCGGGACAGCTCCTCCTCGGCATCTCCGAACCTCCGGGCAACAGGACCGAAAACCGGGAACGAAACTGTTAAGGAACAATTGCAACAGATCATATCAGGCTGCACCGAAACACCGCTGTCTTCATCTTCTCCTTTCAATACCCTGGAAGGAAAACAAAAACACCATGGTAGGGAGGGAAGATACTCGCCTCCTGTCTTCATATAACTTATATTTTCCGTCACGTTAGCTAGGAAAATCTCGATTTATATATCAGACAGGAGGCTCATATCTTGCAAGTTTAAAGCTACTACTTAAACATAGACAGTGAAACAAATCAGAGGATCGATACAGAAACATAATCTTTTGGTCGGAAATAGAACTGTCGAAAAGTCGATTCAGACGACCAGTCGGCGGCCATTAAGAGGTCTGAAAGAGAACCACCAGAAATAACTACTTTAGTGGCCATAGCCCCTCTCGAAGAGTGGGCACCAAATAGGGAAATGTCAATCCCCGCCATCTCCATGGCCGACCTTACCCACCTGGCCAAGGTGGCCGAGGTGACAGGCAAATGAGGTTGAACATAAGATACTAATAACTGAGTATGAGAAAGAGATCATAAAGACGCTGTGCGTGTCTCATACGCTTGAAGACAACGTACCACACATAGTCGGGGATGGGTCGGAAAAAAGGGGTAAAAGACCGACTGTAGTCCTGTCTTGGTCCTGCGAACAACAGAAAATCTGACCCCTTCAGGTGAAAACTGCCGTCTAGAGATGTCGAGAGCTCTGACATCCGACACCCTCTTAATGGAAACCAGACATAATAACATAGTCAATTTGAATGACAGAATCTTTAAGGACAGTGAATCATTGTCTTCCCAAGAGGAAAACATGTCTAAAATCCGGGAGACATCCCAGGTCGACTGATATCGAGGACGAGGAGGACGTTTAAATTTCACTCCACGTAACAGTCGGCATACTAATGGATGTTTGCCCACCGGTAAAGCATCTACCGGGCAATGATACGCTGCTATAGCGGATCTGTAAACATTAAGGGAACTGTAAGATTTCCCAGCCTCAAATGATTCTGCTAAATAATTCACTACAAATGAAACAGGTGCCTGAACGGGATCAATTTGTCGTTGATCACACCAACGAACCCACAAGGCCCAGGCTGATCGATATGCCGATCTAGTCCCTGGGGCCCAGGCCAAGGCGAGGAGGTCTCTAGCTGATTGTGAAAGGTCCTCACCTGTGTCTGGCACCCCGACACCAACCACCCGAGGAGCGGAAGGTTGCCTTCCATGACCAACGGGTGGGATTCCATGGTCGGATTCATGAGAAGTTGAGGCGACTGGGGAAGCAATCGGGGGTAATCGACAGACATTCCCAACAGAAGGGGAAACCACAGTTGTGTCGGCCACCAAGGGGTGATCAGCACCACCGTCGCTCCCTGAGTCACTATCTGAAGAAGCACTCTGGTAATCATCTGGAAGGGGGGTAACGCATAATGGATCCCCTCCGGCCATGGTTGGCGAAAAGCGTCCACTGCTGACGCTTCCGGGTCCGGCCTCCAGCTGTAAAAGCGGGGTAACTGACGGTTGAGACGAGACGCAAAAAGGTCCGTATGCAACGGGCCCCAGAGATCTCGAATCGCCCGAAACACCGAGCGATCCAGCATCCAGTCGCTGGAATCGGATAGGTAACGGGAATTCCAATCCGCCACTGAATTGGATACACCTGGTAGGTATTCCGCCACTGGGATGATGTCCCGGGAAAGACAGAAATGCCAGAATTCGGATGCAATGTCCGTCAACACTCTGGATCTCGTGCCACCAAGGCGATTGACATATTGCACTGCCGCAACATTGTCCATGCGTAACAGAACGCAGCAATTGTACTTGTGCGGAAGAAAACTCTTGATGGCAAAAAATGCCGCCATGAGTTCCAGTGCGTTGATGTGAAGAAGGGATTCTTCTTCGGACCAACTGCCTCCTGTTGTGGCTTGCCCACAGCGAGCACCCCAACTGTGGCGGCTCGCATCCGACTCTATTATAACATCTGGGCAGGAGGTGAATATAGCTTTGCCGTTCCATTCGACGGCATGGCGAAGCCACCAGTGCAATTCTGCTACTGCTTCCGGACAAAGGGGGATTTCGTCCGCATAGCGTAGACCCTGTCGAAGATGAAGAATTTTGAGTCTCTGAAGGGCCCGATAATGGAGAGGGGCAGGAAAAATCGCCTGAATGGAGGCTGCCAGCAGGCCGACAATTCGGGCTATCATTCTTAGCGATACCCGACCCTTGCGCAATACTGCCCGGATTTCTTTGCGAATCAGGGACAGTTTGGCGTTGGGTAAACGCAGTACGGCTTGCTCGGTATCCACCTGGAAACCTAAGAACTCCATCTTCTGGGAAGGACTCAGCACTGATTTCTTGTTGTTGATCAGGAACCCTAGTTCCTCCAACAAAGACACCGTCCATTGGCTGTGTAACAATGCCTGTTTTCTGGAATATGCCATGATTAGCAAATCGGCCAGATAGATAATCAAACGTACCCCTCTGCTCCTGAGAGCTGCCACTACTGGTTTGAGTAATTTGGTGAAGCACCAAGGGGCCGATGACAACCCGAATGGTAGGCAAGTGAATTGCCACATTCGCTCCCTCCATAGAAACCTTAGGAATGGTTGGGAGGACGGGTGCATGGGGACGGTGAGATACGCGTCCTTTAAGTCGACCTTTACTAGCCAGTCGCCCGGCCATAGTAGATCGCGCAACAGATGGATCCCTTCCATCTTGAAGTGATGGTAAGTCACATGTTGATTTAAGTCCCGTAGGTTGATCACTGGGCGATAACCGCCATCTTTCTTTTTGACAAGGAATAGGTTGCTGACAAACCCGGGAGAGAGAGGATCTACCTCTTGCACTGCCTGCTTCGATACAAGCTCTTGGAGCTCGTTGTCTATGAGATCTACGTTTAGGGAAGAAAACCGAATGGGATGTGGAATAATGTTCAATTTTGGAAGAGATTGAAAATCTATCTGGTACCCTGCTACCGTATTGAGGATCCAAGCATCTGCCGTAATCGCGGACCAGATGTGAATAAAATACCTCAGTCTGCCTCCCACCAACGTGTATGGAAGAGGAGATGGGAGTGTACTCACCGGTCGTCGGGCGAGATCTGGGAAATCCTCGGCCTCCATGTCCTCGCCAGGGTCGTCCACGTGGGGGAAAGAAGGGAGCAGGTTGTGCCACAGGTAATGCGTACGGTTGCTGAGTAGGAGCGTACGGTTCAGTGGCTGGTCTAGTGTAGGGCCTGTATTGAGCCGAACGGCCGACAGGTCGCCCTCTGCCCCTGCCGGCCTTGCCAAAAACCTTTGTGTTTGGACCCGCCTTTTTTAGTGAGGTCTGGGCCTTATCTAGGCTGGTGAAAAGACTCACAAATTTATTTATGTTCTTTATGAGGTCCTCTCCGAATAATAGACCTTCAGCTGAGGGACCTGGCTCGGTTTCTGCCAAATGAGATAATTGGGGTTCCAATTTCATCAAAATAGACCGTCTACGCTCAATGGAACAAGTGGTGTTGGCACTGCCTAACATGCAGATTGCCCGTTGGGCCCAGCCTCTCAATTGTACCAGATCCACCGGTTGGGCAGTGGACGCTGCTTGTTCGGAAAGGTTAAGAATCTTGGTCAAGGGACCTAGAAGGTCCAATACACGATCCTGGATCACCTTAAAAGATCTTTCAATTCCCTTTTTGGCATATTTGCCAGAGCGAGTCAAATATTTTACTAAGACCGGGTCTATTTCCGGTGTAGAAGCCACCTTTCTGGCCACGTAAGGTCTGGGACATTCGGCTCGCAATTTGTTGCGATTAGCTCTATCCAGGGACCTCCTGGTCCAAAATTCTATATAGTCCGCGACTTGCGGTAACGGTGCCCAATCTCCGGAGCGAGGGTGTGTGATTGCTTCTGGGCTGAAAAATGGTTGACCAAGTGAATCTAAAAGTGTCTCGGATGGTATATCCGGAGTGGCGTCAGAATTTTCAGCCATAAACCCCGCCTCCTCTGTATCAGATTCTGAGTCTGTGGTCTCAGCCACCTCAGAGGCTTCAGAAGACTCATCATTGGACGTGTCAAAAGAGTTTGGTTTTGCTCTATTAGTGGACTTATGCCTCTTATGATTGTTCCCCTTGAGGCCCAAGGGTCGGTCATATTCTTTAACATGCGGGGTGTGACAGGCCGGGGTAGGTCCTGTCTGGGCATATTGTTTTCTTCCCCTGCCGGGGAGTCGGAGTGTCCAGCAATATGTTTGCGCTTACTCAGCGCTTTACCTTTTTTAGGTTTCTCCCCTGAAGTAGAGGGATGAACCGCAGAGGCTAATGCCGCCTGGACGGACCTATTAATGAGGTCTTGTATTTGAGAAGCTGACATTATGTGGGAGGCTTCTAACTCTATTGCCTCACCAGCAGTAGAAGACATGCCAGGGAAAGGAGCTTTAGTGTTATCCCCTGTCATCACAGACTATCTGAAAGCTACAAGTAGCGATAGTTATAGACTATTCCAAGGTGAGGCAGGTATGAGCTCCACTGATCTAACTATTAGTAATAAAGGATAGGGTAATAGGTCTACCTGAACTGACTTATTAGAAGCACAGCTAACAACCGTTGGCGTTCCTCTCACCGCTCGCACAACAATGCGATGAAGAGAGGAGGCGTATACAAGTTACAGCGAGGGCCAGCCGAAATCTCGCGAGATTTCCGACCAGGAGCGCTGTGATTGGGTGTGCGGCGTCGGCAAACGCGCGTCACCCGGCGCACGTCATAGAGGATACGCCCACCTCTCCTCCCTCCCCGCAACAGACAGTCAGCGGCGGGAAGGAAGGAAGAAGAAGGCGCAAAAATTCACAAAATGGCGCTGGGTAAGGAAGAGGGGGAAAAGAACAGAGTAGCGCACCAGGCACAAGAATATATTTGAGCACTGATGCGAAATTATAGCGAAAGACGATAGTATTAGAAAAAACAATACCGCAAAACTAACAGGAAACAGAAAGAGAGAAAAATATATAGAAGGAAATATATATATATATCTATATAAATATATATAAACAACTGGTAGATATAACATTAAGGTAAAGATGAAATGTCTCAAACAGAGAAAACATACATCTAAAAGAGATTTAAGAAACAAATATATTATAGGTACTTATCTGTCTGCTATGAGCAGAAAGAAAGAGGAAGAGGATCTTCAAGCAGTCCCTTATATAGCAGCCAGCATGCTGGGATAGGAGGAGGAGTTCACAGGGGACTGCTGGGATATGTAGTTTTTTAAAAGATTTTTATTAAATACGTTTGTATAAAGATTTTTTCTGCTATGGGCATTAATTAAAGAAAGATTAATGCAAGATATGAGCCTCCTGTCTTCATATAACTCAGGAACAGTACAGGATAAGTAATGTAATGTATGTACACAGTGACCTCACCAGCAGAATAGTGAGTGCAGCTCTGGAGTATAATACAGGATATAACTCAGGATCAGTACAGGATAAGTAATGTAATGTATGTACACAGTGACCTCACCAGCAGAATAGTGAGTACAGCTCTGTAGTATAATACAGGATATAACTCAGGATCAGTACAGGATAAGTAATGTAATGTATGTACACAGTGACATCACCAGCAGAATAGTGAGTACAGCTCTGGAGTATAATACAGGATATAACTCAGGATCAGTACAGGATAAGTAATGTAATGTATGTACACAGTGACCTCACCAGCAGAATAGTGAGTACAGCTCTGGAGTATAATACAGGATATAACTCGGGATCAGTACAGGATAAGTAATGTAATGTATGTACACAGTGATCTCACCAGCAGAATAGTGAGTACAGCTCTGGAGTATAATACAGGATATAACTCAGGATCAGTACAGGATAAGTAATGTAATGTATGTACACAGTGACCTCACCAGCAGAATAGTGAGTACAGCTCTGGAGTATAATACAGGATATAACTCAGGATCAGTACAGGATAAGTAATGTAATGTATGTACACAGTGACCCCACCAGCAGAATAGTGAGTACAGCTCTGGAGTATAAAGCAAAAGGGGGAGGTTCATTACATTTTCTGTGGTCATTTACTACTTTGAGGAGCATTTTTACACAATAGGTATGGATCAAGTAAACTGCAGAGGTTATACAGTATAATACATTTTCATACATGTCTTTGGGTGCTGAGGTCTCATCAGTGCAGCTTACATGGTGTATATAGTTGTGTTTAAAACTCAGAGTTTTAACTTCTCTTTCTCCAGAGAAGGACGAGGTCGAATCCAGCCCGAATCACCCGGAACAGTTGTCTGATATGGATCGGAACCCCTCCCCCCCGACCAGTGATGATGAGGAGGGACAGACTGAAGACTCCATAGGGAGCACCGTGTACAGCAAACACTGGTTCTTCACTACTCTGACCCGGCTCATTGAGGTAATGACAGCCCTGAGATTGTACTGTGCCTTTAAATGTTAGTTATGAAGGTGTTGTTCACTGCAAGAAATTAGAAGCTGGTAAGAATTCGGGAATACTTTTCTAGATCAGCAGGACTCATTGTAACTTCTTACCCTTCAGCTTGTCACAGAGAAAGACGGATCGCAGGGCGATGATGAGACCTCGCTGGAGCTGGACGAAGACATGGAGAATGACATATGTAAAGTCTGGGACATGTCTATGAATGAGGTATGGAGACATGTGAACGGTCACAGACTGATAGTGGAACAGGATTCTCCCAAACAGTACTGAAGAGTGTGCTGATCTTTTAGGAGGTCACAGACTGAGTATAGTAGGTGGAGCAGGGACCTAGCAGTACAGAATATTGTAGCAGGCAATTGTGCTGACACTGTGACAATGTGCTATGTGAGCAGAAATAAAAGAAACAACAGAAGCACAGCAAGGAAGGGGTTACACCACTGTTTCTGAGATGAGAGGGAAGCCTTGATTTAACCTTCAATCACAAAATTTTTAGCCTAATCATTTAAACATATAAAATACCAGACAACTCTAAATAGAACTTAATTCTAGCTCGGGGTCATTGCTCTTATCCCAACACAAACAAAACACATTTCTATGTTCCTGTGTACATGGACTGGTTGCATCAAACACCATTATTTTTTTTTTTTTTAAGAAGCACTCCGAGTTTTTCTTTTCTCACATACCATGCACACTCCCCATCACTAGTCGTATAGCATCATATTTTATATTCCAGCAAACCTCCAAACATGTTTTTCATTACTGTAAGTGGGTAATGTGATCACCAGTCTGACTCAAGAAAAAAATCACAAAGCTTAATATGTCATCGGAAGTGGTCAGTCTTGGGTCACATGATTTACTGTAAACAACAGGATGATCAGCACATGTAAGGTGGCTCCTGCTAGCTCCCAGACCCCTCCAGCTCTACCTGTATGCTGCTGCTATATCTATGGGATCAGGATATATAGTAGTTATAAACCTCTCCTCCAGCTCTCTCTGTATACTGCTGCTGCTATATCTATGGGTTCTGGATATATATAGTAGTTATACTCCTCCCCTCTATCTGTATACTGCTGCTATCTCTATGGGATCAGGATATATAGTAGTTATACACCTCTCCTCCAGCTCTCTCTGTATACTGCTGCTATATCTATGGGATCTGGATATATATATTGTAGTTATACACCTCTCCACTCCAGCTCTATCTGTATACTGCTTCTATAGCTATGGGATCTGGATATATAATAGTTATAACCCTCCTTTCCAGCTCTATCTGTATACTGCTGCTATCTCTATGGGATCAGGATATATAGTAGTTATACACTTCCCATTAACCTCTATCTGTATACTGCTGCTGCTATCTCTATGGGATCTGGATAAATATTAGTTATAACCCTCCCTTCCAGCAGGGCCGTTTGAAGGAATTTGGGGGCCCCAAGCAAAATGGACATGAGCCCCCCCTTGATGTTCACGCACGTCACGCTCTAGGGCCGGCGTCAGGACTTAGTAACGCCGGCCATTGAATTGTGGGAGCGGGACGTGAGAAAACGTCGTTACGAGGCCCCCACATTAGGTGCAGCAGAGTTCCCACCCACATTAGGTGCAGCAGAGTTCCCCCCAACATTAGGTGCATCAGAGTTCCCCCCAACATTAGGTGCATCAGAGTTCCCCCCAACATTAGGTGCAGCAGAGTTCCCCCCAACATTAGGTGCAGCAGAGTTCCCCCCCAACATTAGGTGCAGCAGAGTTCCCCCCCAACATTAGGTGCAGCAGAGTTCCCCCCCCAACATTAGGTGCAGCAGAGTTCCCCCCCAACATTAGGTGCAGCAGAGTTCCCCCCCAACATTAGGTGCAGCAGAGTTCCCCCCCAACATTAGGTGCAGCAGAGTTCCCCCCCAACATTAGGTGCAGCAGAGTTCCCCCCCAACATTAGGTGCAGCAGAGTTCCCCC